>NC_090650.1:40501808-40766808 GCF_040937935.1 Hyperolius riggenbachi | reverse complement strand
AACAGTAATATCACCCACTTGAGCAATAGGGAAACATGGACATTACCTTGCACATTCAGTTGTAACTGACAGCTGCTCATACATAACTGACAGCAACTGGTATATTTCAGTTCAGACAAAATATTGTCAGAACTGGAAGGGATCACTGTTATGCTGGGGATACACGGTACGTTTCTGTACCGTGTATCGACCAGCCGATCCGGCCATTTCCATGCTATACCACTAACGACCTACTGACGCCTATCGGCGTTAGGCGGTCGTTAAGTGGTTAAAACCCTGGGTCATATCTGGATACTGAGGGGTGGAATGAGAAGTTTCTTTCTACATAAATCCAGCCCATCCTGCTTATTGTTAAAAACATAAGCACCTGCTGGGGTTGTGTGTGTGTGTGTGTGACTGCACTGCCACTGATACACTGAGAAGGATGTGATCATGATGGTAGGTGTATGCGCTTAATCATAAGTAAGGTGGCAGGGTTGGTGCCAACTCCAAAGGTGTGCGTGCCAAGAATAGACTGGAAAACAAGACACCTCATCACACTATCAGCACAGTAGGTGGCGGACCCTAGTGGGGAAATGAGGTTTGTCCGCTCATCCCTGAAACTACTGTTTTCAAGTAACTAATTAGTTCAAATTGAACATCTAATTCGATTCAAGAAGTGTTTGCCTCTGTAATGCTGGGCATACACGGTTCTTTTCTGCCGCTCCATTCTCCAGTTCGATTGTTTTGCCACTCGATCCTGCAGTGTATTCCCATAATAACTTATTATTAACGCATAACTTATAGGTGTAAGTCAATTAACTTAATGCATTGATTGGTTTCAATTGAGAAAGTATTAGTGTATTAGCTAGCTTAGGCCATAACAGCTTATATTGTTATATAAAAACTGAAATTCAGATGACTAAACATAAGTAATGTGGAGTAATAGAGATGTGTATCATGGTGCTGCATAGTGTGTTGCTACCAGGGCCGGTTTAAGCAACAATGGGGCCCCAGGGCAAAATAAACCTGGGCCCCCCCCCCCCCCCCCCCCCCCAACAGATACTCCGGAGCAAAAATTGGCATTAAGGGACCTTTTTTGCAGCTGGTATAGTCAGGGTGTGAAGCCCCAATCGGTCGGAGCTCCACATTCTGGCTACCCCAGCCTGCATGGGGGACAAGGGGTTAAAAAGTTTCAGGAGGGGGGACCCCACATAATTAAAAAAAAAAAAATCCCACACTCTAAAAAGAAAAAATTGGGAAAATAGGAAAAAAAATGCCAGGGATCTTCATACAGCCATATTGCGGCTGTATAGCGATCCCTGGCCAAAGCGCTGCGGCTGCGTATGGACCCCCTGGAAACCCTGTCAGGAAATGTATTGCTCTTTCTTTTGGTACATGTAAACTTACACTACCGTTAGGTACTAAAAGTGACATTTACCGCATTTAAAAGTATACTTTTTTCCTTCGAAACTTTAAAATCGATTTTCTCAAAAACTATAAGGTCTTTTTGAAAAATTGTTTTTTTCTTCTTATTCCCAATGATCTCCTTAACATATCCTGCAAATGTAGGGTTTCTAGAATTTAAAGAGAATCTGTATTGTTAAAATCGCACAAAAGTAAACATACCAGTGCGTTAGGGAACATCTCCTATTACCCTCTGTCACAATTTCGCCGCTCCTCGCCGCATTAAAAGTGGTTAAAAACAGTTTTTAAAAGTTTGTTTATAAACAAACAAAATGGCCACCAAAACAGGAAGTAGGTTGATGTACAGTATGTCCACACATAGAAAATACATTCATACACAAGCAGGCTGTATACACCCTTCCTTTTGAATCTCAAGAGATCATTTGTGTGTTTCTTTCCCCCTGCAGCTATCTTCCACTGAAGTGTCAGGCTGTTTCTTCCTGCAGAGTGCAGACAGCTCTGCCTGTATGTAATTCCTAAGTATGTGAAAGCCCAGCCAGCTCAGAGGAGGATTTATCCAGCTTGTAAAAGATAAGAGAGAAGAGAGAAGCTGCCCTAATCTAAATAACACACAGGCAGTGTGCAGAGAGGGGCCTGGAGGGGGAGTTCATAGCAGAACCACAACACTGAAGAACTTGGCAGCCTTCCAGACACAGGCTGACAAGTCTGACAAGAGAGAGATAAGTTGATTTATTACAGAGATGGTGATAGTAGAACGTGCTGCAGTAAGCCAGAACACATTAGAATAGATTTTGGAACTTGTAGGATGATAAAAAACAGGATGCAATTTTTGTTACGGAGTCTCTTTAAGGTGGATTTGCTATTAACCATTAAAGTCGGCTGGTTTTGAAATGTGTATTTTTTTTTCCTTTGAAACTTTAAAATCGATTTTCTCAGGAACTATAAGGTCGATTTGAATTTTTTTTCCTCTTGTAGCCACTGGGGGCCCCTACAAGCTCTGGGGCCCTGGGGCAGCTGCCTCCTTTGCCTCTATGGTAGCGCCGGCCCTGGTTGCTACCGTAGCTAGTTACAGTGGGATGCAAGAGTTTGGGTTTTTTAATCATCATGATTTTTCTGTATAAATCGTTGGTTGTTACGATAACAAATATCAGTGAAATATATCATATAGGAGACACATACAGTGATCTTTGAGAAGTGAAATTAAGTTTATTGGATTTGCAGAAAGTACACAATAATTGTTTAAATAAAAATAGGCAAGTGTCTAAATTTGGGCACCACAAAAAAGAAATAAAAACAATATTTAGTAGATTCTCCTTTTCCAGAAATTACAGCCTTTAAACGCTGCCTGTAGGTTCCAATGAGAGTCTTGATTCTGGTTGAAGGTATTTTGGGCCATTCCTCTTTACAAAACATCTTTAGTTCATTCAGGTTTGATGGCTTCTGAGCATGGACAGCTCTCTGTAACTCACACCACAGATTTTCAGTTATACTCAGGTCTGGGGACTGAGATGGCCATTCCAGAACCTTGTACTTGTTCCTCTGCATGAATGCCTTAGTGGATTTCATTTCACTTCGCAAATATCACTGTGTGTGTCTCCTATATGATATATTTAACTGACATTTTTTATCGTCACCACCAACGATTTATACAGGAAAATCATAGCGATTAACAAGGTTGCCTAAACTTTCGCATCTCACTGTATAAGCACAGTATGCAGGGTCAGGATAGGTTGCCATCATTGGAACAGAAGGAGGTGCCCAAGAATATAAAATATTTAAAATATAATAATATAATAAATAAAGTAGCTACAGGAGCATTAGGGCTGGTTTAAGGGGCCCCAGGGCAAACATAAGCTGGGGGTCCCACTTACCCTCCCTCCAGGAAAGTTAGCCCACCTGATGGGGTCCCCCCACTGCTCCCCAGATCCCCTGCACATGTGGCCGCAGATTCATCATTGATCTCTCACCTGTCCCGGCGCTGCTCTGTCCGTGCTGTGTTCAGCCATGCTACCTGCTTCATCTCCATCCGGTGCATGTTATGTGTAACCTGCGTCATGTCATAGAGAAGAGGAAGGCAGTGTGGCTGGAGACAGGTGAGTGATTAACCTCCCTGGCGGTTAATTTTTTTTTTCAAATGATGAACAAAACTTTTTTTGTAAAAAATTTTTTTTTGTTTCATGTAAAGCTACCAGAGTGGTAGCTACATGAAACACCACTAGAGGGCGCATGTGGCCCTCTAGTCCGATCGCCGCCGGCAACAATAGCAAACGGGAACGCGTATATAACGCGTTCCCCTGTTTGACTTCTCCTGTCGCCATGGCGACGATCGGCATGACGTCATGGACGTCAGCCGACGTCCTGACGTCAGGCGCACTCGATCCAGCCCATAGCGCTGCCCGGAACTCATTGGTCCGGGCAGCGCAGGGCTCTGGCGGGGGGGGGCCTCTTCTGCCGCTGCGTGCGGGCGATCGCCGCAGAGCGGCGGCGATCAAGCTGTGCGCGCAGCTAGCAAAGTGCTAGCTGCGCGCACAGCACTTTACATGATGAAAATCGCCCCACCAGGGGCTGAGATATCTCCCTGTGCGGCATAACCCGAGCTCAGCTCGAGCTTACCGCCAGGGAGGTTAATATGCAGCTACATGTAAAGGGCAATGGGGGGACACCACTTGGTGGGGTCTGTTGGCTCAGGGCCCCTGGGGCAAATGCCCCCTTTGCCTGAATGGCATCACCAGCTCTGCAGGTGTTTCAAGCCATGCTACACTGACCTCAAGACACTTCATTGACCTGAGGAAGCTGGTTGATACCCGTGAAATGTGCTGTCTGATGTGTTTTACAATAAAATTACTACATTTTTATTCCAACTACTCTTCATTCTTGAGGTAAGGTTTTTTTTTTTTTTTTTAAACTGTTATTTTATATTTTGGGGCACCTACTTCCCTTTTAGTTTACATTTAATAACCATACTGAGGTTGCTTTTAGTTTAAGCACTGGAAGGGTTTTTGAACCCCTTTTGTATCTCGACTATACCTTTCTCTGGAGAGTGATCAATCCTACTAGGATATACCTGGTGGTTAGGCCAACCGCACAAAAGATTTTTTACAATGGTTGCTCTTCCACAACCTGGGTTTGTGAGTACAGTACCACCAGGGCCGCCATCAGAAATTTTAGGGCCCCTCACACATCATCAGGCCTGGGCCCCCCTCCCTGGGCCCACCCACTGTTTACTGTGCCACCCTATTCCTGTGTTCGTGTGCAAAGTGCGCTGCAGCAAAAAATGTGCATGGCTCCCACACTAAAGAAAGTGGCATGCACAGGGTGATGCGGCAAAAAGTGGGCGTGACCATGGCATGTTGTGGGTGGAGCCAAATACTAGCAAAATACAGGTAGTCCCCGGTTAACAAATGAGATAGGGACTTGTACGTCCATTCTTATCCTTTATCCGTTCTCTTTTGTCCCCCTCTTTTCTTCCTGTGCCTCTTTTGTCCACGTGTCTCATCTCAGTTTGTGACTCTTTTTTTTGTCCCTATGTGTGACCTCATGTTCCCATCTCCTCTCTTTTCTCCCTGTGCCTCTTTTTGTCTGCCTCTCTTTCCCCGTGCCTCTTTTATCCCCCTGTGTTACCTCTTGTCCCCTTCTGTATCAGCTTGTCCCGCTGCTCTAGCCAGGTATAGGTGCCCCCAGTATAGGTATCCAGGCATAGGTGCCCCAGTATAGGTATCCAGGCATAGGTGCCCCAGTATAGATATCCAGGCATAGGTGCCCCAGTATAGGTAGCCAGGTATAGGTGCCCCAGTATAGGTAGCCAGGCATAGGTGCACCAGTATAGGTAGCCAGGTATCGGTTCCCCCAGTATAAGTAGCCAGCTATAGGTGGTGCCCCAGTATAGGAGGCCTGGTATAACTGGTGCCCCAGTATAGGCCAGCAAGATACAGGTGCCCCAGTATAGGTATTGAACTATAGGTGGTACCCCGGTATAGGTAGCCTGGTATGGGTGGAGCACCAGTATAGGTTAGTCAGGTACAGGTGCCCTCAGTATAGGTATCCAGGCATAGGTGCCCCAGTATAGGTAGCCAGGTATAGGTGCACCAGTGTAGGTAGCCAGGTATCGGTTCCCCCAGTATAAGTAGCCAGCTATAGGTGGTGCCCCAGTATAGGAGGCCTGGTATAACTGGTGCCCCAGTATAGGCCAGCAAGTTACAGGTGCCCCAGTATAGGTATTGAACTATAGGTGGTACCCCGGTATAGGTAGCCTGGTATGGGTGGAGCACCAGTATAGGTTAGTCAGGCATAGGTGCCCCAGTATAGGTAGCCAGGTATAGGTGCCCCAGTATAGGTAGCCATGTATCAGTTCTCCCAGTATAAGTAGCCAGCTATAGGTGGTGCCCCAGTATAGGTAGCCTGGTATAGCTGGTGCCCCAGTATAGGCCAGCAAGATACAGGTGCCCCAGTATAGGTATTCAACTATAGGTGGTGCCCCGGTATAGGTAGCCTGGTATGGGTGGAGCACCAGTATAGGTTAGTCAGGTACAGGTGCCCTCAGTATAGGTAGCAAGCTTTAGATGCCCCAGTATAAGTAGCGAAGTATAGGTGGTGCCCCAGTATAGGTAGCCAGGTACAGGTGGTGCCCTCAGTAAAGGTAGCCAAGTATAGGTGGTGCCCCAGTATAGGTAGCCAGGTATAGGTGGTGCCCCAGTATAGAAAGTCCGCTGTAGCCAGTTAAAGGTGGTGCCCCAGTATAGAAAGTCCGCTGTAGCGGGCTCACTCATCTGCTCCCCATGTTCAAGCGCTGATGTCACTCTTCTCTCAGTGATGGAATGTGGTGTGCTGGTTAGTGAGCCACAGGCCCGGAGTCAGCACATGCGGCCCTTCCAGCACTTTGGGGGGGCCCAGGGCCCCTCACTGCAGTGTCAGTTGTCCCCCCCCCGATGGCTGCCCTGACTACCACCCTTTACTTCTCTCAGCTCTACCCTGTTGACGTGCTACACTATCAGGGGCTGCTGGTTTCTCCTGTGTCTGTTCTTCTCCCACGAGATCCCAGTCTTCAGTGAGGTTACGTTCATGCTGAAGTCAAGGCTGGCAATAGGAGAGCTTGTGGCTACACAAGACTGCCCAACCACTCTGGAATGGGGCCCCCAATGAGAACCCTAACATTGGTTTCCACCACCCACCTTTGGGTAGCCCCAGAAACCTTCAGAGGCTTTTTTCCCAATGAGAGGTCTTTCTGCAAGTTTGTCCACTGCATTCTTGCAAGAATTCTCCTCAGGATCGTATCTGTTGCAGGCTGCTCACCTTCCTTTGGGGGTCTAGAATAGCCTACGGCCCAGATCACAGGGGTGTCAGGGTGCAGCAGCGGCTGTGGCTCGTTTAGCAGATGCCAAATGCTTTTCCGCAAAAAAAAAAAACATTTGTGGGCGGTAATTATGTAATTTACAGTGGTCAATGAAAGCTCTAGTGAAAATAATGTAATAAAAGTGCTTCATTTTTACAATAATTATGTATAAATGATTTAGTCAGTGTTTGCCCATTGCAAAATCTTTCCTTTACCTGATTTACATTCTGACATTTATCACATGGTAACATTTTTACTGCTGGCAGGTGATGTCAGTGGAAGGAGACGCTGCTTGCTTTTTTTGGCAATTGGAAACTGCTGTAAACAGCTATTTCCCACAGTGCAACTAGGTTCACAGACAGGAAACTGCCAGCACTATGGTCCTGACATCACACTGTGGGAGGGGTTTCACCACAATATCAGCCATACAGAGACCCCTGATGATCTGTTTATGAAAAGAAATAGATTTCTCATGTAAAAGGGAGTATCGGGTACAGATTGGGATGAAGTTCTATTCTTGGTTACGTTTCTCTTTAAAGGGATCAACCGATCATATGAATGGACGCGGTTGTTTCTAATGACAGTACTGGCATTTCTCGTTGTTCATGTAAACACCACAGTAGATCCCGCCGTCTCGTCCTGGACACTTTGGCGGTGCTTCCTGTCATTCGGTCGTCGCATTTTGACCTCTCGCCGGGGACACAGAACCTCTGAATGTAACCGAGCCTGGATGCTGAAGGTAGTGTCCAGGACAAGATGATGGGATATACTGCAGTGTTTACACAAACAGTAGCATCATTAGAAAAAAAAAATCAATTTCATTGGTTCTTTCCGGTGCTCTGTGATCACGTTTTCCACACCCATTTGCCCACAATTTTTCGGACTGCAGCAAAATACCTTGTAATTGGCAATGTGCACATCATGCAGAAAGAAAACAAAGGCTGTCTGATTTTAAATCACAGAAGAAACATGAAAGTGGATTGGGAACTACGTGTGATTTCAGAGCGGGCCAGTACTGTCAATGGCCTGTGCAGCAGAGTGTGTTTTTTGTTGTGCGCAGAAAAATGCGCACAATTGAAACAAGCATGCTCCTTGCCTCAGACTCTTCACCTCCATCCACTATTACTGAAGGCAGTAGAGGGAAAAGTTGGGAAACCTGACAAAAAAAGCCTTCAGAGAAAGATTAGGCATGAGACATAGGATGAACATTGAGCGTTTCCACTACAGAGAGTTCAAAGGAGACTGACTTAATCCTCGCTTTGATGGGAAGATCTAATAAATCTTGGTTATAATTTCCTTGATGCTCAGTGAAGATGTTGACTTTGAGTGTAACCTTGTCCCCAGGCATGTGTATAACACCCTTGTATTGTTTCTGATCAGCATGATGTGTAGCCCTCTCTTGTGCAGATCTAGAAGGAGTTTAACCCTTTAGCGGCCAATTTATTTAGAGGCTTGGAGGTGCTCAAAGCCAATTTATTTTAGCAATTTTTTTTCTATTTCTTATTTGTTACATTTCCTTGCGACAAATAACTACTACTGTAATGTGTATTTATTTTATGGCCACTTGTCACTAGGGAGCAGTGTTAGACAATAACTTCTGCTATCAGTTTCTATATTTTTAGCTAGCAGAGAGACATCAAAACATTCCAAGAATTTACAGCACAATGAGTTCTGCCGACTGAGGTCCAATGCAGGTAGATGAGACCCAGTAAATGAGACCCTGCAGAATAGTGTACCTCCCTAGACACATGTAAGCTGTAAAACTGTCATTGTTATTGTGTTTTCCTTAATCTGAGCTCCGTAATAAGCTCTTGAAAGATCTGCCAATAATGGTAAAGATCTTGAATATCTGTGCAAGAAGAGCAGAAGATCATGCGGAGTACATCGAGCCCATGTGCGACCTTGTCAAGCTGTGCGGGTAAGTGGCCGTCTTCAGGCTGAATAGTGGCCATGCATTTACAGTTAAAGTTAACCTGAGGTGAGAGTGATATGGAGGCTGCCATATTTATTTCCCTTTAAACAATACCAGTTGCTTGGCAGACATGCTGATCCTCTGCCTCTAATGCAGGAGTGTCGAACTCAAATACGAAGTGGGCCAAAATTGAGTTCTGGGACCAAGTCGCAGGCCGACCTCAATGTCTAGTGGGCCCCTACCTTACTTATACAGTTCCCTAGTGTCTAGTGGCCACCTGCCTCACTTATAAAGTTCCCTGGTGTCTAATACCCTCCTCCCTCCCCTATACAGTTCCCTGGTGTCTATTGCCTCCCCTCCTCACCTATACAGTTCCCTGATGTTTAGTGGTCCTCCCTCCCTAATCTCTACAATTCCCTGATGTTTAGTGGCGCTCCCTCCCTTATACAGTTCCCTGGTGTCTAGTGGCCCCCTTCCCTCTCCTATACAGTTCCCTGGTGTCTAGTGGCTCCCTTCCCTCTCCTATACAGTTCCCTGATGTTTAGTGGTCCTCCCTCCCCTATACAGTTCCCTGGTGTCTAGTGGCCTCCTTCCCTCTTTTATACAGTTCCCTGGTATCTATTGCTGTCTTTCGGTTTAAATTCGATTTATCTTTCAGGCTTAGTAGGGACTATGGTAGGGATTAGATTGGGAGCTCCTCTGAGGGACAGTTAGTGACAAGACTATATATACCCTGTACAGCGCTAAGGGAGATGTCAGTGCTGTATAAATACTAATATAATAATAATATTCCCTATGTAGCTTTGGTGTAGATTGAACAGTGTCAGGTCTAGCCACTAGATGGCAAAGAAGAGCTTTAATATTATTTCTTGGCAGAAGAATAAATTGTACATAAAGGATGTGCCTTTTGTAGGCCCCTTCCCCATTTCTGCACTGTCTGCAATGCAGGTGGCTGTCGCAACGCACAGCACTTGCGTTGTTGTGCGATCCTCCCTGATGTGGTTGCATTATAAGGAATTTATAATGAACAGAATCACACTGCATTTCTGTAAATTGGCTGGCAACCATGCACTGCGATTCTGCGCTGAATTGCAACGCATGGTCAGAAACCTCTGATGTCCCTGCAGATCACACAACTATGAGTTGCTGAAAAACGTGATCAGCAATGCATAAGTGGGGAAGAGGCCTTACCAAACGCAACACTGCAGAGTGAAGCCATGCACTGTACAATAGCAGCCAATTGCAGCTAGTGGACGTCCATCACTTCCCAACTGAGAATAAATCCGGATGTTGTGGTCATTGTACCACTTTGCAAGGCTTGATCACATTTCTATAGCAGTATGAAGCTGCATGCTGCTGATTCCCCGTTCATGAAAATGTACTTAAAGTGGACACCTTGTATGTATTTAGAGAGTTTAGCCTGTCTAATTCCCCCTTATCTGTGACTAATCCCAACTGTAATTCGATCCCTTCCGTGTCAGCTGACTGCTGCGGCACAGAGCTCGTTTGTAAACACAGGATGTTAACAATATGTCTGCTTCCATGAAAGCAGGAAGTAGACAGACTGCAGATTTATTGCAGGATTTGTATCAGCTGTAACAAAGAAATGCTTTCTGTAAAGCTTATTATGCTGTTGCTTATCTGTTAGAGCAGAGAGGAATTTCTGAGAGCAGGTCCGCTTTAATAGAATCTGAACAGGAACTGATGCTCCAAGGCCTTTTTTTCAACTGGGCCCACAATAGTGGCATTTTTTTCATTGAGAAGGCCGAAATATTCTCTCGCCCTCTCCTTCATCAACCAGATCACATGATGCCATACATATCATGTGACCTTCAGCAACCTATTGGCAGTCCCATAAGAGGAGATAGGCCACTGCTGTATTTCACAGCATTACTCTTATTGCAATATAGATTTTGGCCTTCAAGAGACTCTGTAACAAAATTTTCAGCCTTATTTCTTCTATCCTATAAGTTCCTATACCTGTTCTAATGTGGTCTGGCTTACTGCAGCCTTTTCTAGTTGCACTGTCTCTGTATTATATCTTAATCTTTGTCGAGCCTTGTCAGCCCAGAGAGGAATGTGCTGTGATAGGGAGAAGTTATGCACACCTCTCCCACGCCCCCTGCAGGCTCTGTGTGTGTGCTTTGTTTATTAGTCACAGCCAGCCTGTCTGTGACCTTGTGAACAGCCGTGAGTGCAGAAAGATCAGTTCAAAGCCCAGATAAGCAGCCAAGGCAACAAGTGAAGAAATATTACAGCAGTTAAGTCACGTTTGAGAGGAGCCTCTGCAAACAGGCACCTGCTCTGATGATGTATTTCCTGTTTGGCGGCCATCTTCATGTTTACAAAAACAATAGATAAAACCGTTATTTTACCACCAAGAAAGCAGCAGAAGCAGCTAAAATGTCACAGAGGATGCTAGGAGAAGACTACAAACAGGCTGGTACTTTTATTTATGTAAGATTTTCACAGTACAGATTCTCTTTTACGATGGTTAAGATGGTCTTATAATATAGAGACAGTTCACTTCACACCTTAATGGTAATAAATACTTGTACATGTATATACTATATTTGTATTCTAAATGTGTGTGTGTCCCCCTCCCCCCCCCCCCCCCCCCCTTCAGCATTAAGGGCCAAACTCCTCCACCAGGGCACCCGAGACAGCTGTCGGGCTCCCCCCAGGTCTCCCCAAACTCTGTTGTTGTCCTCTGAGCCTCTACAGAATTTTCAGCAGTATAGCAACTCACCTGTCCCGGCTTGCGCATTCCTCTACTAGTACGTGGCTCTGTGCATTCCTATCTTCAACCTCACAGGGGCGCCTCTCCTCCATGACCCGCACATGTTATTACGTAATACGCTGCTGATGCAGCCAGCGGGGATGAATATGGGAAAGCAAGGAGAGGAGTGCGCCAGCCAGGACAGGTGAGTCACTACTCTGCTAAAAACATTGCAAGGGACCACAATAAAACTGGGGGGCCCTGGATACAGGCTTGGGGTCCTGAGGCAATTGCCCAGTTTGCCCCTATGAAAGCAGCTGCCATGTATATTGTAATATTATATTGTAATACTTCTGTCTGGAGTTCTCCTTTATTTCCGGTTTGGTTTGCAGGTATGGTCAATGAGATGCAAGATTGTGCAAATTCTGTATGCATATTTATGCAGCTTTAAAAATGGACCAATCAAATCCTACCAAGTTGGAATCTGATTTGTCCATTTTCAAGCTGCATAAATTTGTATGCACAGTTTGCATAATCCTGCATGAATTATTTGCATTGACCACCCCTATGGCTTTGCAGCATCTTCTCATTGTTTGCCCTGTTTGTAGCTTTCCATTCCTGAAGGAGAGGATGTCGGATGAAGCTGCCTATGCGCGGATAGTCGCAGAGTCACTCTCACAATTAGGTAAGCTGCAAAACTTCACTTGTTTGTAATGTGTGTATGTTCTTTATTTAAACATCAGGGAGCGGTGCACAAAGCTGGCCAAAGGGGGACACGTGACATTACACCACTTACAGAACTACACTAGAGTGCCGACTGCTGTCCTACTGCAGAGAAACTGGCATTTAGAGCCCTGGGTCCTTCCAAACAAACCTGAAGCGACAAAAAAACGATACTAAGTAAAACAATTTCCTAGACTATAACCCCTTCCCGACCGCCTAACACTGACAGGCATCGGGATGGTGGCAGCCCCAGGACCACCTACCGCCGAAAAGCGTCAGGAGCGGTGGATGGAGATTAGCAGAGAACGCGTGCGTTGTTGCATGTGCACCCCTGCTTGAGTCTGCCAGCGGCGAAACCGCCTTCTATATACATTGTACAGCTCTGCGATCTACTGCAGCACTGTACTGGGGACAGCCGTGTTACTCGGCTGTCCCCTAGAGAGGCTCCGATCACGATCCCTTTTCATAGGCTGCCCAGAGTGCCACTGGTCCTGGGGGCCCCATGCCCCTGATTAAGCTCCACCCTGAATTAAGCCCCACCTCCCGAGAGAAGCCACGCCCTAATGTGTTTGGGCCTCTTTCGGTCCCCCTTTGTGCCTCCTTCTGGTGCCCTATGCAAGAAACGACTTTGGGTCCACCCTTGATGTCCATCCAGCTTTTTTGGCAAGATTTGTTGGAGGATAGCATAAACTGGACCCCTAGACTAACTCCAGGCCCTAGGCACCTGCCTTATGGATGATCCGGCTCTGTGTGCGTTCGTCTGTGCCTCCCTGTGCTCCATTGTGCCTCCTTCTTTTCTCCTTTGTGCTTCCCTCTGTCCCACTGTCTGTTCCCGTACCCCTCCTGCTCTCCCCCAGTCCACTGTGTAAAGGCAGAGTATAGCAGCAGAAGCTGTGCTCTAACTTCCCTTCTGGTGGAGTCCAGTGCTGTGCCTGTGCGACCATCCTGTTTTCTGCTCCCTCTAGTGCTGGCACCTTACTCCTCGCTACATGTGGTAGGAGATGCTGGGCACTAGGGTGAGTGTTAAGCGGACAGGCGAAAGTACAGCACTGGACTCCAGTGGAGAGGTGAGAGCACAGTTTCTGCTGCACTATGCTCTACATGTTCACACTAAGCTGGGGTAGTGCAGGAAGGGAGTGTGCAGTGAAATGCGACAGGATCAGCAGGTTGTTTGTATCTCAGGCACTTCCTGTATTATGCATCAACCTTCTAGGCACCTTTTTATTTGGGGGGGGGGGGGGAGGGGGGAGGTTAAAACAGGACTGCTTGCCTGGAGTGACAGGGCTAGAAACGCCCCTGGATCTGCTGGCCATAGGGCAGCACAATCTCAACTTCAATGTACATCTGCGGTGCAGGTGCAGGCATATTTGTGTACTTATTATTGTGCTTGTGCAAACTGCTCAGAATGCTAATGAGCCGATCATTCGGTAATATCCTGCTTAGTATTACCTTCAGGTGGGTGTCATTTCCAGTAACACGGGGCTGATGTCTCTTTTGTAGGCTGCCTGATGAGGGTGCCAAGTTCTCCGCTCAGGATGCAGATCTGCAACTCTATTGCCAACTTTTACAATCCGGAGAATATAAAAAACCCCACGGAAGGTAAAGTCATGTGCTATCTGAGTCATTCCTCAGCAAAATACAACAGCTACATAAGAACTTCAAGGAAAGCTAAACTTTCTTCTAAAAAAAAATCCTGTATCCGTTATCAAGACAAGAAACAGAACATTTATATTGCGCTTTTCTCCTGGCGGACTCAAAGCGCCAAAGCTGCAGCCACTAGGACGGGCTCTGTAGGCAGTAGCAGTGTTATGGAGTCTTGCCCAATGACTCCTACCTGAATAGACACTGACTTGCTGAACAGGAAGAGCTGATATTTGTCTCCTGTGTCAGAGGCAGAGCCCTTAAAGGGAAGGTTCAGGGACTATGAAAAAAAAATCCTTATCCACTTACCTGGGGCTTCCTCCAGCCCGTGGCAGGCAGGCTCACGGTGGCCGACCCGACCTGGCCAGGCCGGCGGCCAGGTCGGGCCTCTTCTGCGCTCCATTGTGCGTTCCACGCCGGCGCGCTGACGTCATCGGACGTCCTCCGGGCTGTACTGCGCAGGCTCAGTAGTTCTGAGCCTGCGCAGTACAGCCCGGAGGACGTCCGATGACGTCAGCGTGCCGGCGTGGAACGCGCAGAAGAGGCCCGACCTGGCCGCCGGCCTGGCCAGCCAGGTCTGGTCAGCCACCGGAGACCACCGGGAGCCTGCGGAGCGGCGCCGAGGGCACCTCCTGCCTGCCACGGGCTGGAGGAAGCCCCAGGTAAGTGGATAAGGATTTTTATTTTTTTTTCATAGTCCCTGAACCTTCCCTTTAACTAATACATTATCCGGCCGGTGAAAGTGGCTGGATAATGTAATATTGTTAAAGAGTGCCGGAGCTCGGGGCAATTTTTGGGGAGTCGGAGTCGGGAGAAAATGCACCAACTCCGACTCCTAATGAATTTAAACTGTAATTAAAATAGAAAATGTGCACATAATATCCCACCTCTGCCAACTCTATTATGAGGCTTTAGCCCCGTTTGTTATGTATTTTCTTTTTTTAAATAAAGATTTTTTAATTCAAGAGCTTCCCTGTAGCCATGACGACGGCTCAGAGAACTCAGTTAAAGAGCGTGCTGTGTATTGACGTCATCGGACGAAGGCGCAGAGCGCCGAAACGCGTAATGACGTCATACGCACGCTGACCCCCAGCCACGCCCACTCCTACAGCGAGACGGCTTTCCTGTCCACCGGAGAACGCGCTGCTGGCCACAGCGCGCTGTCGTCCTACTGCCAGAGAGTGTAGCGGTTGGCTGTACCGCTGAGAGGCGTATTATATACTGTTTATCCTGTGAGTATAACTTTTAATTTGCAAATAAAACCCACCCTTGGTAATGCACTATAGTGCGCTCCATCTCTTCTTTTAGATTTGGACACATCTGATTGTGACTGTATATATGATGTGTACACAGGAATCTCTTATATATACTAAATACCATCTATGCTGTAAGAATAAAGTCTGGTGTGTAGCTGTGTCACTAATAGAGATGGTCAATGAGATGGAAATAATTCTGCATTGATGCTGATTTATGCAAATTTATGCACTCCCTTTGCTCATGAAATCAAATAATTTGATATGTTGTTAAAATTTGGTTTGGTGACTATGAACCTGAGACGGATGAAAAGAAAACTTTTATACATACCTGGGGCTTCCTCCAGCCCCCTTCATGCTAATCAGTCCCTCGCTGTCCTCCTCCTTGCGCAGTAAGCCGGAGCTGCAGGCTGCGTGTTACTGAGCATGGGCAAGCGTGCTCACGCAGGTACTTTGTGGTCACACTACAGGAAAAGAAGCTGCGTGACACTGATGTGGAGGGGGGCTGCGCTCAGCAACAGGGGACAACGGAGTAGCGAGGGAAGCCTCAATAGGATCCTGAGGCTTCCTTTTTTTTAAGGTAAGTATCTGATTTTGATCTCGAGCTTCAGCCCAGGTACACTTTAAAGAGGTACTCTAACCATATTAACATAATGAATACAATAGATTACTTTTTTTTTTAAATTCTTAATTTATAAATTGTTTAGTCAGGGTTTGCGCATTGTAATATCTTTCCTCTTCCTGATTTACTTACTGATGTTTATCACAGGTGGAGACATCTTTAGTACTGGCAAGTGATCTCTGCGTAATGTTCGTTTACTGAGAGTTCTAAAGCCAGTAGAAAAGCTCCATGATTTCCTTCAATGCTCGGCTGGGAGTTTGCATAGTAAACAGCCTAGGCTAAGCATTGCTGGGAGGGCGGGGCAACATATCAATATACAGTAATATATAGATATAAGAAGTGTTTCTGATACTGAAACCAGGACGTTTACTATAAAAGTGGATATCTTGAATAATTTACTGTATTCTACTCAATGTCACTACAAGCGCTCTTAAAAAGCTGCCTTCACATTCATTCTGCAGCTAGCTATGATTTTACAGACATGGCAGGTGATCAGATAAATGCTTAAAGGACCTCTGTCGCAAAAATCTTAAAAATTAAAATATATGTAAACCTATACAATTAAGAAGTATGTTTCTTCCGGAGTAAAATGAGCCATAAATTACTTTTCTTCTATGTTGCTGTCACTTACAGTAGGTAGTAGAAATCTGACAAAACCAACAGGCTTTGGACTAGCCCATCTCCTCATGGGGGGTTCACAGGGATTTCCTTATTTTCAAAATGCACTTAGTGAATGGCAGTTGCTCTGTCCAACTGCCAAAAAAAGTGTATGGTGATCAGGGAGTCTGGCCAGCATCTTTGCATAATTTTTTTTTTTCAGGGAGTGTCTTTATAAAGAATAAAGGTAATTCTGAGAATCCCCTATGGAGAGATGAACTAGCCCAAAATCTGTCAATTTCTACTACTTACTGTAAATGCCAGCAACATAGGAAAGATGTAATTTATGGCTGTATGTTGCGACAGTTCTTCTTTAATTTGCAGCCAGTACAGCAGTACATTTTATGGCACACCCTAAATCACCTTTACATACAGTCTTAACTGAAGCACCCTCATATATTTCACCATATATTTCAGTGGGAACATTAGAGAAAACACCTACCCTGCTCTCTGCTTCATCCTTCACTGCTCAGCCTGCTTGTTAACAGCTCTGATAAAATCCCTGACTGAGCATTCTGTCTGGCTTTGCTCAGGAATCATTATAGCTGAGTCTGTCTTCTCTGATGTTTTTTCAAGCCCAAGCCTGCCCCCTTCAGGCTCTGCTTTCCTGTTCTGTATATTCAAAGCATCACAGAGAGCTGTGTGATGAGATGGGAGGAGCTGCTGGTGTCTGCTAATGTAAGGGTATATTGAAAAACGTTTTTTTTTTAATCTATATTTGTTAGTCCTAAGAGGTTTTTAGAAATGGTGATTTCATTTTGCACACAGCCCACTAAATAATATGCTTTTCTGATGAACTGTGTTTTGCATGGAGTTCTAGTAAAAAAAAAACACAACAAACGTCACACCAGAGCTGCGAAAATACCAGTTATAGTATTTATTTTGTAAAATCTATCGGGGGATATGTTTATTTTGCACCAAAGCGTTCCTCTCTGGTTTCCTTTAACCTCCCTAGCGTTCTGGATGAGCTGTGCTCGTCCAGAGACGCTAGAGGGCACCGTTCAGGCCCCGCTGGGCCGATTTTGATAAAAAAAAAATTTCAAAAACGCAGCTAGCCCCGATCGCCGCCGCCACTTGCGCCGATCCGCCGCTACCCGACGCGAAAGAGGGCCCCCCCGCAGACCCCGTGCACAGCCTGGCCAATCGCCGCCAGGCTGAGCTTTGGGGTGGATCGGGTGTCCCAGTGACGTCGATGACGTCACTCCGGTTGTCGCCATGGTGACGGGGGAAGCCCGAAAGGAAATCCCGTTCAGAATGGGATTTCCTTATGGCCGTGATCGCCGGCGGCCATCAGAAGGGTGGGAGGGAGAGAGGAGGAAGGGGAGAATCATGTAGCTAGCGCTAGGCTAGCTGCATGATGGGAAAAAGAAATCGGGCGGAAAAAAGCCCAGCAGGTTAAGGTGACCATACATCAGACAATATATGGGCAGATCGACCAAAAGATAGGTCTCTCTTTGATGGAATCTGATCGGAGAGAGATCTGCTGCCTGCCCATACACCACAGA
Source organism: Hyperolius riggenbachi (assembly GCF_040937935.1). NCBI lineage: Eukaryota > Metazoa > Chordata > Amphibia > Anura > Hyperoliidae > Hyperolius > Hyperolius riggenbachi. The sequence continues at coordinate 40,749,040 of NC_090650.1, read as the reverse complement.
CTGATTCCCGATAAATTTCATGCTAAAATGAATCCGGAATCAGCCTTGTGATGCCGCATTCACTGGCCTGGCGTCCCTTCTAATGTTCAGTGCGCCCCCCAGTGCCTGTCTGCGTCCACCACTGGCTCCAGGCTGGCTCCGTCCTCCATCCATACACGTGCCCCATGTGGTTCCCGGAGAAACTTGTGTGTGATGTCACCAACGCGCCTACGTGAATGCCGGCAACCGCGTGGAGTGCATGTATGGATGGAGGACGGAGCCAGCCTGGAGCAAGTGGTGGACGCAGACAGGTAATGTATAGTGCACCGGGGGGAGGAAGGGGGGGAGGGGGAACGTTTGTCGCTCCTCCCTATATCGCTCGCCATTACTGCCGCGCATCTGACCGACCATGTCTGATCGACATGCTCGGCCCGAAAATTGGTTGCATCATCGATCGGGCATGAACTTGGCGGCACCAATTTTCCTCCGATTTGATAATAATTATCAAATTGGATGGTCGATCGACTGCCAAGTCGCTGGATGTATGGGTACCTTTACTGGGTTAACACGGTCTGTTCTGGTGCTTCCTTCTCCTGTGGTAAGTATATTTTTACCTATACAATCTCCCAGGTTTATTTTAAGCTCCCACATTTCTTGGCTATTTCTACCTCCATCTGCAGAGAATTACAAAATCGGACAACTTTTCCATTGATGTCGTTTGATGTTGGTGACAGGTGCTCTTTGATGAATTACGGATGCTGGTGCTGATATGTCAGACTTTTGCTTAGACAAGTCCACTGGATTTTCTGGCTTCATAAATGGTAAAATCTGACACTATTTCCATGCCCATATGTTATGCACAGGTTTCCAACCAACCAGCCCACCTTACAAGATCCAGATGGCTGAAGTAGGGGGCTTGGCGGAGACCATTGTTCTTTCTCTGACGTTAGCGGAGAATCGCCTGCAGGAGAAGATAGCGGTGCTGAAAGTTGTGCAGCTGTTCTCTAGCTCTGTTGGTACGTGTGTAAACCGTCTTACTTGTATACAGATACTCTCAATAAATACTCAGATTTGGATTGCTTATTGGTATATTTTGTAGCAATCCATACATTTACATGTTGTTTCCATCTGTGCGCTTCTGTCCGCTTTTTATCAGCACATCAATGTTACAGATTGATACATATTGCTGAAAAGCGGACAGAAGCGCACAAGGGGAAACAAGGCCAGCGTTTTTTTTCTGTTTGTTGTGAAAAAAATGTATATTTTCAAAGGTAAACCTTTTTTTTATGGATGGGACTCATGACTACTCTACAGTGAAAGGGGTTGTCTTTAAAGTGAACCTCCAGACTAAAAATCTACTCAGCAGCACTGAAAAGGCTTGGTGTTTTTTGAACAGTTTCACAGCATCACAACTTTGTTTTTCTTTTCAAAGCCTTTTTAAGCTGCACAGAAGCTAAGCTCCGCCCCATCAAAGAAAATTGCCTGGACCTTTTTCCCCTGATGCTGTGCAAAGCACGATGGGATATCTGATGATGTTGTTCTCATTGCCTAGCAACTAGGAGGGGTGATCAGGACACAGGACTGTTGGAACTGTGTCTTATGCTCCCTGTCACCTCCTTTCAACCAAAAAGATGGCTGCCCTCATGAAATCAAACATTTGCCCATTCTTTTAAAACAGGGTGGGTAAGAGATTATATTACCTATCTATTTTAATTAACATAACCAATTAACTTAATGACAGTATGTTTGTTTAGGCCGAAGTTCCTCTTTAAAGGGGAACCAAGCACCACTTTTGTCTGCAGTTTCGCTTGGTTTCTAATAGCTACAGCAGCTGCTATGTTCCCCCCTCCCCTTCTAGCTGCCCATTATTTATCCAGGGGCAGGTGTGAAGATAGCATCTGTGACTTCTCTAATGTATTTGAAGCATAGTGTCCTATCTCCCCATACCCCATGCTGATGAAAGGTCTTTATTTGGTCTCTGCTAATGTGTGCAATAAAATCACTACATCAGTCCTTATCTGCCTTAAACTTCTTTGGTCGGCAGGCCATAAAAGTAGGATAATAAAGGTGTCTGTTAAACTTTTAAATGTGAACTTTTTTATTCATGAGTCACATTGTTGGCATGCATTTTTAATGTGCTATTGAGATGCCCTGGTTGCTAAATATGTTGCTTGGTTCACTGTATCCTACAGTCATGACAGTACTGTGTATTTCTACTGGAGTTTATTTTAAAAAATTTTTGCTACCGGTAGTCTCCTGGGTAACACACTACATGCCTTTAACACGACGTCTCAGCAGTTATATTGGGGGTATGATCACTACACTGCGGTAATCAGAATATCATGCGTGAAGAGTTGCCGCAGGAAGAGTAGAGTGTAACGCATTGCATGTAAGGTATTGTATTCTGTTCTACTGATCGGTAAGATTTTACGCACGATATTCTTATTAGCACAGTTTAGTGAATACACCCCATAGTGCAGTGGAAGAGTACCATTTGACCCGTGTAGTTATTACCCTTGTAGCTTATTCACACTGCAAGCGATTCCTGGCATTTAGTGACGCTTGAAGGGACACTATGGCAGAAGCGTACGGCAAATAAAGGCGCCAGGAAATGTGGTCGCCCAGTACACACTAACTGCCTAATGCCTAAAACCAACCCCTCCTCCCACCAAAAAAAACAAACAAACATTCTACAAATGCATGGAAAATAAAGGCGACTGGAAATTTGGGTGCCCAGTAATGCTGATAGTAAAATGTCAGTATTGAATACTGGTATTTTGCTATAAAAATGTAAAATATTAATATTAAAGGATACCCGAGGTGACATGTGACATGATGAGATAGACATGTGTATGTACAGTGCCTAGCACACAAATAACTATTCTGTGTTTCTTTTTTTTCTTTCTCTGCCTGAAAGAGTTAAAGGAATACTGTAGGGGGTCGGGGGAAAAAGAGTTGAACTTACCTGTGGCTTCTAATGGTCCCCCACAGATGTCCTGTGCCAGCGCAGCCACTTGCCGATGCTCCGGTCCCCACCTCCAGTTAACTTCTGGAATTTCCGACGTTAAAGCTGGAAAACCACTGCGCCTGCACAGCCACGCCCTCCCTCCTGCTGACGTCACCAAGAGTGTATTGCGCAGGCCTAGTACGGTCTGCGCCTGCGCAGTACACTCCTGGTGACGTCAGCGGGAGCGAGGATATAGCTGCGCAGGTGCAGTGGTTTTCCGACTTTAAAGTCGGGAATTCCAGAAGTGAACCGGAGGCGGGGACCAGAGCATCGGTGAGTGGCTGCTCGGGCACAGGATGTCTGCAGGGGACTTTTAGAAGCACCGGGTAAGTTCAACTTTTTTCCCCCTTCCCCCCCCCCCCCCTACAGTAGTCCTTTAAATATCAGGTATGTAAGTGGCTTCTGAGAGCAAGAAAGAGATAAAAAGGGGAACATTTTATCAGTGAGGGTCACACTGTAGTCACTTCCTGTCTGAGTCAGGACTGAGTCAGCCACTTACATACCTGATATTTAACTCTTTCAGGCAGAGAAAGAAAAAAAGGAACACAGCATAGTTATTTGTGTGCTAGGCACTGTATATACACATGTCTATCTCATCATGTCACATGTCACCTCGGGTATCCTTTAAATAACGATATCTTACTATGGCCAAACCTAATCCTACTCTCACACAGAACCCTTCCACCCATCACCTAACCTCAAACAGCATTCACTACCTGCCTAATGACTAAAGCTTACACTCCTCCTTCCCCCCCCCCCCCAAAAAAAAAAAACACTCTACAAGTTATCTTACCATGGCCAACCTAACCCTACAGTCCCATAGAACCCTCCCACCCCCGCCTGACCTTTAACCCTCCCACACACACATACTACCAGCCTAAAGCCCAGGGCCGGGCCGAGGCATAGACTGGAGAGGCTGCAGCCTCAGGGCGCAGTGTAGGAGGGGGCGCACAATTCATTCAGCTGTCATTCCTAATTGTGTTTGAAGCAGAAAGAAATAAGAAAAGGGGATACATTGCAGTGACTGCAAACCAGATAACTAGATATTAAGGTGTTAGGGAGGTTGTGGGCCCTGTGGCACCTCTTAGTCTAATAGCAATCAGTGTGAGACTGCTGGGGTGGGAAGGATGGAGGGGCGCACTTTGGTGTCTCAGCCTTGGGTGCTGGAGGACCTTGTCCCGCCTCTGCTAAAGCCTAATACTAACCCTCCCATTTCCCCTCAACACTCTGCATGCCTAGTGCCTAAAACCAACCACGCTGCCCCCCAACCCCCTGCACACACTACCTACCTACCTAATGCCTAAACTCAAACTAAAACTTTTTTCTGTAAGGGCTCCTGTGTCCTTCAGGACAAGTGACCCTTTAACACTGAGCAAGCCAAAATGAGAAGGCCGTACCAAATGAGAAATAAAGGTTTTACTCCGTATGAAAACCCAGCCACCGTCATTTAGCACATGTAATTCTTCCTTTGAAGGGACCTCAAGAAGTTAAAGAGAGAATTACAACCCAATCATTCAGCACATCCAATTCTCTCTTCTACCGCTATCTCCTCTACCTCCAACTTAAAATAAATAAATAAACTCAGAATGTCTACAATAAAAAAAAAAAAACTAGTCTAGATTCTCAACTCAATCATACAAGCTGGACTTTACTAACCACTCTGCAACCCGACTATAATCTGATATGCTGCAGATGAAGGTGGCAAACCATAACCTCAGGATTAGACAGAGAATGATGATTTCCCCACTGAAGATGCCTTTAGTAATTCAGTCCACTACAGCCTAATATCATGGAAAAGCATAGAAATCAGAAACCTGATATTCTGGGGGCCTAGTGATGCTGGTCCTGTGATTGGATGACTGAACGTTGGCTCATCACACTTGTAAAAATAATGGCTCACGCTTTATTTTCTTTTATGTAGAGAACTGCAAGCTTATGGCGAAAGCTCAGGCCGCCTGCAGAATCTGCTCCCGTCTAAACGACCCCGATCCCTCCGGACAGGTCCTCTTCCGCTCTTCGGAAATCCTCTGGAATCTTCTTGAAAATGGACCGAAAGAAGAAATCATTAACCAGCTCAGCAACATAGAATGTATCTAGTAAGCATCTGTATCATTATTTTACTGGTGAACAGTCGGGATAAGTTCAGGGATTTCCCATAATTCCGAGTTTTACATTGGAATTTCTCAATTTCCAGTTGAATGTCGGAATTCATGGAATCCCGTAGAGCAAAATTATGTAATACGCGAACAACGCAAAATGTCTACTACGCATGCACAGAGGACATGAACAAGAAAAATCAATAGTAACAATTGTTAACATTTTGCAAATTTGCACTAACCTAACTAATATTATGGTTATTGTGAAAATGTATTAGTTCTAAACTACAATTTTGCAATACACATTCACAATCCGTGAAATCCGTTTAGAATCCCAAGTGAAATTTCAGATTTTTGGTGGATTTGGAATTCCGCCATTCAGACCATCGACCATTCAAGAGGAATGCCACAGGCACAGATCACTCCAGGGAATTCGAGCGCAGCAGGGGAGCAGGCCTGGTCGGGCCACGCATGCACAACAGAGCGCGACTCGGCCAGGCCTTTGGGAACAATTGGGGGTGACCGGAGTCACCCAGGGAGAAGCCGAGGGATAAGCAGCCTTAACGAGGCTTAAAGGGATACTGTAGGGGGGTCGGGGGAAAATGAGCTGAACACTACCCGGGGCTTCTAATGGTCCCCCGCAGACATCCTGTGTTGGCGCAGCCACTCCCCAATGCTCTGGCCCCGCCTCCAGTTCACTTCTGGAATTTCTGACTTTAAAGTCAGAAAACCACTGCGCCTGCATGCCCGTGTCCTCGCTCACGCTGATGTCACCAGGAGTGTACTGCGCAGGCACAGACCATACTGGGCCTGCGCTGTGCGCTCTTGATGACATCAGCGGGATCGAGGACACGGCAACGCAGGTGCAGTGGTTTTCATACTTTAAAGTCTGAAATTCCAGAAGTGAACCGGAGGTGGGGCCGGAGCGTCGGTGAGTGACTGCGCGGGCACAGGATGTCTGCGGGGGACCATTAGAAGCCCCGGGTAAGTTCAACTCATTTTCCCCTGACCCCCCTACAGTATCCCTTTAAGGAAGCCTCAGGTAAGTATTGTACCAGAGATGCTTCTCGTCTCTGGTACACTTTAAAGGAAACCAGAGACACTGACAGCGAAAGATTTGATACTTACCTGGGGCTTCCTCCAGCCCTATAAACACCGCTGAGTCCCTCGCCATCCTCGTGCACACCTCGGTTCAGCCGCAATCATCCCTGGTAACTGGCTAAGTTGCATCAGTCGGGGTCTTCTGCGCATGCACGGAGGTCCATATCAAATCTTTTGTTGTTAGTGTCTCTGGTACACGTTAAAGGGCACTTCGGTGGGCAAAACCACCTATCCCTTTTAGTAATCCATCAGATTTTATGCAGCAACTCAAGGTGGAAATGATTAATCATTTTACTGCTTCAGATGGGCAAATACTGTACAGCTCCTGTTATAGACATTATAATAAATGATTGTGAGTCTGTCTCTTCCCAGTGCACTCAAGGACTCTTTTGTACGTTTACTGACAAATGGCTACCGACATTACGACCGGCAGCTGAGGAACGATCTTCTGGTGATTGCCACATTGATTGCAGAAAATAATTGCTCTCCGCTAATTGTAAGTACAATAAAGATATAGTAAGGGCAGAAAATAAAACATTTACATATATAGTTAAAAGGCGGTACCCCGATTTAGTTTTATACATGCGCTAGGCCGGAGGGTTTTCAGACGATGCAGATTAGCGGGCTGCCTCTGCCAAAAATCTAGCGTGCTGAATCCCCCCGGTCAAGCTCATAGTGAGCCCATTGTTACTAATTTTTACCCAACAAGTGAGGTTCATAATGGAGTGTGCTGTTGAGGGGGTGGGGTTGCTGCTCCTCTGGCCCCGGTCCATATGTGATCTGCCATGTTCTTATGGGGAAGACTGCAGCTGCGAACTTTCAATTTCCCAGCAGTGTCACCCGTGCACCGGGATGCATCCTGGGAGATGTAGTCTGTGGATGTGAGAACAGAGGGCCATATTTATCAAAGCATTACCGACAATTTTTTCTTCTCAAACAGTTCTAACCAGCAGAGGAACTGTTATTCATGATAATAAGAGGATTTCTAAATCCTACTTAATAGTGACAGTTTAGTGTGAATTTCTAGAACTGCACTAGGGTTAAGAAAAGTGCAAATCCATTCCTAAACTGCTGCAAATTAATAAGTGCCTACAGTAATAGCAGTTATACAGAAAGTGCAACAGTGTAGGCTAGGCATGATTTCCTCCCCCCTGCTGCCAGGTGTCCTTTGAAGCTGTTCTGTGCTTAACCCTTCCAGTGCTGGGCATTGATGCAGTACAGCAGATTTATTGGTTACCTCGGCAACAGCAATTCCCCTCACATACTGCAGTGTCTGAGAGTCCTTTCTAATTCCTCCTATTTTACAACAGTTTTAGAAGGAAACTGCACCTTGTTATTTCTTAAGATGTCTGAGACAGTTCTACATGGATTTTCTTAAATCCTACCAATATTTTGTCTCAGATAAATGTCCCCCAGAGACTCCTGGTGCTCAGTTGCCTTTAAGTGATCAACTATGGTTTCCCATGATGCATCGCTCCCAAATATGCAAATCATCACTTTATACCCCTGAAAGTCAGGCACACATCCAGAACTTCTGGTGTATAATGAGCCTATAGCTTATAAATTGTACAGATCCACATCAATCCAACATTCATACAATTTGAGTTTCTAGCCCTCATTATATGGCTCTACTAGCTGATGACCCGGCGTTGCCCGGGTATGTATTTGGCTAGTGTCGGCTCTGCCCACTTTTTCTAACCCTAACACACAAACACTCAATGACCAAGTTTGTGAGGTTTGGCATCAATAATTTGTATACTCCCATAGAAATTAAACAAATAAGATTGGCTGTTTTTTACTCCTCCCCTCTCCAGCATTTGAACGCCAGGCACCCATTGACTAACTGTGGCAGTTTCAAGGCATCTTCTATTAACAGTGTAAAAATGGCAGAAATTTAAATATTCCCCTTGAAAATCAACAGGTGAATTTTGATTGGCTGTTGTAGGCTCCACCCACTTCCCTGAATATTAATCCCAGTCACCCAATGACTATCTGGGCAAAGTTTGAGAACCCTGCCATTAACAGTGTAAGAAGGACTGCAGTTTATATTTTCCCAGTGAAATTTGTATTTGGCTCTGCCCACTTTTTGTAACCTGGACAATGACCAAGTTTGTGAGCTTTCTGGTCCTTGGCACCAATAAAAACAAATCTGATTGGCTGTTTGTGGCTCCACCCTTTTTATAAATTTGAACCCCAGTGACCCAATGACCAACTGTACCAGGTTTCAGGCTTGTGCCATTAACAGTGCAAGAATGGCAGCAATTGTAATATTACCCTTGAAAATCAACAGGTGAATATTGATTGGCTTTTCTAGGCTCCACCCACTTTTCTGAATATTAATCCCAGTCACCCAGTAACCAACTGTGCAAAGTTTGAGAACCCTGCCATTAACAGTGAAGAAGGGCTGCAGTTTACATTTTCCCAGGAAAATCTGTTTTTGACTCCACCCAGTGTTTGTAACATTGACACACAGTCACTCACTGACCAAGTTTGTGAGCTTTCAGGTTCCTGGCATAAAAATTATGTGGATGGAAGCAGTTTATCAAGCAAAGAAATCTGATTGACTGTTTGTGGCTCCACCCCTTTAGGGAATTTGAACCCCATTCACTTAATGACTGACTGTAGCAGGTTTGAGGCTTCTGCCAATGGCAGTAGTTTCAATATTCCCCTTGAAAATCAATAGGTGCATTTTGATTGGCTGTTGTAGGGTCCACCTACTTTTCTGAATATTATTCCCATTCACCCAATGGCCAACTGTGTCAAGTCTGAGCACCCTGCCATTAACAGTGTAAGAATGACTACAGTTTATATTTTATCATGTAAAATGTTAGTTGTTTTAGGCTCCACCCACTGTTTCTAACCTTGACATACAGTCACTCAATGACCAAGTTTATGGGCTTTGGGGTCATTGGCATTAATACGCTGCATTTTTCAGTTGAAATTAAACAAATCTGATTGGCTGTTTGTAGCCCGCCCCCTTTTCAGAATTTAAACCCCAGTCTCCCAGTGACTGACTGTACTAGATTTGAGGCATTTGCCATTAAGAGTGTAAGAATGGTAGCAATGCAAATATTCCCCTTAAAAATCAATAGGTGAATTTTGATTGGCTGTTGTAGACTCCACCTACTTTCCAGAATATGAATCCCAGTCACCCAGTGACCAACTGTGTCAAGTTTGAGAACTCTGCCAATAACAGAATGGCTGAAATCAATCTAACAAATCTCATTGGCTGTTTGTAGCTCCACCCCCTTTAGTGAATTTTGACCCCAGTCACCCAAAGACTGACTGTATCAGGTTTGAGGCCTCTGTCATTAACAGTGTAAGAATGGTAGCAATGTATATAATCCCCTTGAAAAATCAATAGGTGACTTTTGATTGGCTTTTGTAGGCTCCACCCACTTTCTAAATATTAATCATAGTCACTCAGTGGCCAACTGCGTAAAGTTTGGGAACCCTGCCATTAACAGTGTAAGAATGGTTGCAGTTTATATTTTCCCATATAGTCACTCAATTATCAAGTTTGAGCTTTGGGGTCCTTGGTATCAATAATTTGTATATTACCATTGAAATTAAACAAATCTGATTGGCTGTTTGTGGCTCCGCCTTTTTCTAAATTTGAACCCCAGTCACCCACTGACCAACCGTACCAGGTTTGAGGCATCTGCTATTAACAGTGTGGGAATGGCAGCAATTTAAATATTCCCTTTGAAAACCATCAGGTGAATTTTAAATGGCTGTTGTAGGCTCCACCCATTTTCCTGAATATTAATTCCCAGTCATCCAGTGACCAACTGTGAAAAGTTTGAGAACCCTGCCATTAACAGTGTAAGAATGGCTGCAGTTTATATTTTCCCAGTGAAATTTGTTTTTGGCTCCACCCACCACTTTTTGTAACCTGGACAAACAGTCACTCAATGACCAAGTTTGCAATCTTTCAGGTTCCTGGTATAAAAAAGATGTGTAAGTGGAAGCAGTTTATCCAGCAAGGAAATCTGATTGGCTGTTTGTGGCCCTGTCCCTTTAGTGAATTTGGGCCCCAGTCACCCAATGACCAACTGTAGCAGTCTGAAGCCTCTGCCATAAACAGTGTAAGATTGACAGCAGTTTCAATATTCCCCTTGAAAATCAATAGGTGAATTTTGATTGGCTGTTGTAGGCTCCACCCACTTTCATCAATCTTAATCTCATTCACCCAGTTGCCAAGTGTGCCAAGTTTGAGAACCCTGCGATTAACAGTCTAAGAATGGCTGCAGTTTACATTTTCCCATTAAAAATGAATGGCTGAAATTTGATTGGCTGTTTTATGCTCCGCCCACTTTTCCTGGATCACCAAGTGACCAACTGTGCCAAGTTGAATGAACTGGGCTTCTCTCAAGCCGTCAACCTCCCCCTACCCACAAAAAAGGACACACTTTGGACCTCATTTTCCATTCAGAACTCCTAATATCCAATGTGGAAATTGATCCAGTAGTTTGGTCAGACCACCACACTGTCCACTTCTCCTTTACAGCATCGGCTACAAAACACCAAGTGAAAGAACTAATAAAATATTGTTCCTTGAAAGGTTTGACACCCCAACACCTTCAGAACAGCCTCAATCTAGGCGGACTGACAGATCACAACTTAGGCCTTGAATCCATGGTCCTTAACCACTTCCCAACTGAGGGGTTTTACCCCCTGACCACCAGAGCAATTTTCACCTTTCAGAGCTCCTTCCATTCATTCGTCTATAATTTTATCATTACTTATCGCAATGAAATAAACTATATCTTGTTTTTTTCGCCACCAATTAGGCTTTCTTTAGGTGGGATATTATGCCAAGAATAATTTTATTCTAAATGTGTTTTAATGGGAAAATAGGAAAAAATGTGGGAAAAAATTTATTATTTTTCAGTTTTCGGCCTTTATAGTTTTTAAATAATGCTACTGTAATTAAAACCCATTAAATGTATATGCCTATTTATCCCGGTTATAAAACCGTTTAAATGATGTCCCTATCACAATGTTTGCCGCCAATATTTTAGTTGGAAATAAAGGTGCATTTTTTTCAGTTTTGCGTCCATCCCTAATTACAAGCCCATAGTTTATAAAATAACAGTGTTATACCCTCTTGACATAAATATTTAAAAAGTTCAGTCCCTAAGGTAACTATTTATGTTTTTTTTGTATTGTAAATTTTTTATTTTTTTTTTAATTACAAAAAAAAAAAAAAATTGGGGAGTGTGGGAGGTAAGGAGTTAATTTTTTGTGTAAAACAAGTTTATTTGTGTGTAAAAAATGGTTAGGGTGTAGTTTTACTATTTGGCCACAAGATGGCAACATTACCAATTTGTTTCATGTGACCTGCAAGCGTCCTTCCGGACGCTTGCAGGAAGTAGAAAGAGGCTGGGACTTTGTTATTTTTTCACAATGATCGCGCTGCTCAGCCGAGCGGCAGCAGATCATTGCGGGGCTTAGATCAATGAACGGGAATGGATTTTCCCGTTCGTTGATCTCTGGGCGAGCGGGCGGCGGCGTGTTTACTAGCGGCGGGCGGCGTGTTTACGAGCGGGAGCGCGGACAGCGGCGGGAATGCGCAAAGTACGGATTTCTCCGTCCCTGGGGGTGAAAGGATGGAAAAAGGGGTGGAGAAATCCGTACGCGCGGGGGTAAAGTGGTTAAATATAACCACGATGTCTCAGCCGCTTGACCCTCCTTGACCCTCTTCAATCTGGCTTCAGGAAATATCACAGCTGTGAAACAGCCCTCACCCAGATTTGCAATGATCTGCTCATTGCAAGAGACAAGGGTCAATGTTCCATCCTGATTTTGCTCGACCTCTCAGCGGCTTTTGACACAGTCGATCATGAAATCTTGCTCAACAGGCTACAAGAGTACTGTGGCATAGATGGCATTGTTCTCCAGTGGTTCAACTCCTTCCTGGCTGGCAGACCACAAAGAGTAGCCTTAGGACCCTTCTTCTCCAACCCTGTACCACTAAAATACTGTGTACCTCAGGCTGCAATATTATCCCCTTTACTTTTCACCATATACATGCTGCCACTTGGAGAAATCATACAAAAACATGGCCTGACATATCATTGCTATGCTGATGACACCCAGCTATATTTGTCATTCAAACCTGGCATCACAGACCCTACTCCACAAATAAACTCATGCTTAGCTGAGCTTCAGGAGTGGATGAATATTAATTGGCTAAAACTTAATGCTGACAAAACTGAGGTTCTTGTTATCGAGGAGGGCCAGGGCTCAACAGCAAAGCAGCCCCAGTCTCAACCAACACCGCTAAGGATAGGGAGCTCAGACCTGAAAAACTCAGACTGTGTGCGCAGCCTGGGAGTACTGATTGATGGGAAATTAAGCTTCAGGAATCAAATCTCAGCTGTTGTGAAACATTCCTTCTTTCATCTAAGGAATATTGCAAAGATTAAACACCTAATTCCTTCAGAGGATCTTCCAACCCTAGTCCATGCCTTTGTCACATCAGGGTTAGACTACTGCAACTCCCTCTACACAGGCCTGCATAAGAAAGACTTACGCCGCCTGCAATTAGTACAGAATGCCACCGCAAGGCTGTTAACGAGCCAACCCCGCCATTGCCACACAACACCAACCCTGAGCTCACTCCACTGGCTACCGATAAAATGGAGAATTCTGTTTAAGATTGGCTTACTGACATTCAAATCTTTGCACAATCTGGGCCCTGGATACCTGAAGGACTTGTTGCAACTGCATCACACCCCCCACAATCTTCGATCAAAAGGACGTAACACCATAAGACAAAATGTCACAGGCATAGTGTACCTAATGGCAAAAAAAAAATAGTGTTTATTTTCGCTGGTTCGCCCCCTAGCACTCTCAAGAACTGGTGATATGGCCCTTAGCCTACAAAGCTTGGACATCCCTGATCTATAGGATAGGGTTTGGACCAGTTCCCAGATAGCTTATGGTGACCCAGAACCACTAGGAAAGAATAAGGGGCTAAAAAGGACCAATAAGACGTCTTACTGGTTTTCAGGGGCATAAAGAGATGATTTGCATGTACATAGAGGAACCTAGCACCCGCCTCCCACGACGCACACGTATTTCGCCTTCGGACGGGTGTGTCATCAGGAATGTGACAACAAAATCAGAAGGCTAGCCCCCAATGGAAAGAAGGCCTAATGCTGGGTACACACGTTACGTTTTTTTCGTAAGATTCTCCGACCTGATCATTTTTTGCGGCACGATTCCGCACTCGATTCTGCGCTCGATTCTCTTATCTCATTCATTTTTCTTATTTTTTTTCCATTCACCGCCATGAGAAATCGAGAGCGGAAACGATCGGGAGCAATATCAGACATGACGGATTTTATCTATCGGATCCGTCTATCGCACGAAAAAACGTAACGTGTGTACCCAGCATTAGCCGTACAGCAATTTATGATTCTACCAGTGTGACCATGTAATAACTGAAGAAGATATATCGATATACAACTCATTAGAGCAATACTTCTCATTCCTGTTATACCCTTCTAGGAAAGTGGATTTGCCAAGCAACTGATCTTATTTGCCACTTTTTCTGAAGGTAGGCGATAAACAATTACCAAACCTTTATCCTATCTATCTATCTATCTATCTATCTATCTATCTATCTATCTATCTATCTATCTATCTATCTATCTATCTATCTATCTATCTATCTAATCTTTCTGTCTGTTTGTCTATCTGATCTCTATCTAGCTAGTTAGCTGTGCCCTTCTTCTATATGTTTGTCTGTAATTTTTATGTATACTGTATACCTATTTATATATTATATATACAGTATCTATGTCTCTGGAGTTGATTAACAAATTTCATGAATTATTTCTCCCCTTATTTGGTTTTCACTTTATCTATATGGAACCATTTAGGCAACCAACAAGTAAAGACCTACTAAAAATAAGGCAACAAAAGTGATAAAAGGGTTAGATAATCAGAAATCACATATTTTTCAAAAATTATTTGGCTTGGAAATTGAAGAAAATGTATTTCATAGATAAGGTGACAAATAAGTAAGAGTAAAGGTGGCCATACACTGGTCGATTTGCCATCAGATTCGACCAGCTGACAGATCCCTATCCTTTACTGCAAACATATTGTGAATCGATTTCAGCCTGAAACCAATTCACCATCTGTGGAGCTGCTGCCCCCCCTTGCATACATTACCTGTTCCGGCCGGCGAGAGTCCCCTGGTCCCCGCTGTCTTCTTCTCCGCTCCGGGCTCCAGACCGTTCCTGCAGCTACTGAACTTCCTGTCCAGGGGAAGTTTAAACAGTAGAGGGCGCTCTACTGTTTAAACTTCCTGCCAGGACAGGAAGTTCTGTGTAGCTGCAGCCGGTCCGGAACCCAGCGCGGAAAGAAGACAGCAGGGACCAGGGGACTCTCGCCGGCCGGAACAGGTAATGTATACCCTCTGTATTGCGTCGGGCATTCGAACGCCGATATCGACGCACTCCCGACTCGCCGGCGATCGAGAGAAATCTTCCGCACGGACGGATCGACAGGAACGATCGATTTCGGACGGAAATCGATCGTTCTGTCAGCGGTGTGCGCGGCGATTTCACAGCCGATTCGATCACTGTGATCGAATCGGCCGTATATTGGCAGGAAAATCGTTAGGTGTATGGGCCCCTTAAATAAAGTAAATAAAGTAAATTCTGTGACTCGACCCCATATCTATACATTTGTGTTTAAGTTAAATATGGATATCTACGGTATATTCCTATAAATGTATCTACTGTACGTGTATTTCTGGATAGGTTTGTGTGTCTATAGCCAAATGTATATACAGTATGTGTCACTGTCTATGTACATATCATATATATATATATATATATATATATATATATATATATATATATATATATATATATATATATATATAATTTTTTTTTTTTTTTTTTTTTTTCTGTGTATGTACACTCTTATATAAACACTTGTTTGTCAATGTCTGCATATGTCTCTTTATGTCTCTTTATGTCTGTGCCTGTATCTGTTTTGAAATAGGTTGTGGTGATAAAATGTGTGTGTGCTTCAAAGCCCATCTCCAGGAGACGTATTATAGTGAAGTGGATTAGATCCTCTTTTGGGTTTTTACTGATGTGTCCCCATTGTGAATATTTTCCCTCATTTCCAGTCCCTCGGACCTATTTAAAGTGTAACTGTCGGCATAAAATCAAAAATCAAGTAATGATGCTAACCAGGCAATCCAAAAGTTAAAAATCACTCACTTTTATGGAGAAGAAAATCACTTTTCTTCTCCATAAAACATCATTCCCCAGTTTCCCTGGCTCTTATTTGGTACATCTGCTGCACAAAGGAAGTTGCAGGGCATGTTGAGTTTTCTTCTTTACTTTTCCCTCATAACTAATGCAGCCTGATTGGCTGAAGCCTCTTTCTCTCCCGTTTTCCCCTCCCACAACTCTGTTCCTCTCTGATTGGCCATTATTTCTCATGCTGAGACAATGCACTTTCTACTGGAGAACTGTGTGGGACTGTTTGAAGACTGGGAGGAGTACAGGCAATTATACAAAGACAGAGTATGGGAGGAAATGATGTCAGGATTGGCGTCAAGATAGACACAGTCAAAATGGAAAATAAGATCCTAATCCTAAGAAGTATTCTCTCTATTGTTACTATAGTAAAATCACTAAAATCAAAATGTGGAGAGTGCAATACATATGTAAGTAGAGCAAGTATTTACAGTAGTGTGAAAAACTATTTGCCCCCTTCCTGATTTCTTATTCTTTTGCATGTTTGTCACACTTAAATGTTTCTGCTCATCAAAAACCATTACTATTAGTCAAAGATAACATCATTGAACACAAAATGCAGTTTTAAATGATGGTTTTTATTATTTAGTGAGAAAAAAAACTCAAAATCTACATGGCACTGTGTGAAAAAGTTATTGCCCCCCTTTGTTAAAAAATTTACTTAACTGTGGTTTATCACACCTGAGATCAATTTCTGTAGTTACCCCCAGGCCTGATTACTGCCACACCTGTTTCAGTCAAGAAATCACTTAAATAGGAACTATCTGACACAAAGAAGTAGACCAAAAGCACCTCAAACGCTAGACATCATGCCAAGATCCAAAGAAATTCAGGAACAAATGAGAACAAAAGTACTGTAATTGAGATCTATCAGTCTGGTAAAGGTTATAAAGCCATTGCTAAAGCTTTGGGACTCCAGCGAACCACAGTGAGAGCCATTATCCACAAATGGCAAAAACATGGAACAGTGATGAACCTTCCCAGGAGTGGCCGGCCGACCAAAATTACCCCAAGAGCGCAGAGAAAACTCATCCGAGAGGCCACAAAAGACCCCAGGACAACATCTAAAGAACTGCAGGCCTCACTTGCCTCAATTAAGATCAGTGTTCACGACTCCACCATGAGAAAGAGACTGGGCAAAATCGGCCTGCATGGCAGATATCCAAGGCGCAAACCACTTTTAAGCAAAAAGAACATTAAGGCTCGTCTCAATTTTGCTAAAAAACATCTAAATGATTGCTAAGACTTTTGAGAAAATACCTTGTGGACCGACGAGACAAAAGTTGAACTTTTTGGAAGGTGCGTGTGCCGTTACATCTGGCGTAGAAGTAACACAGCATTTCAGCAAAAGAACATCATACCAACAGTAAAATATGGTGGCGGTAGTGTGATGGTCTGGGGTTGTTTTGCTGCTTCAGGACCTGGAAGGCTTGCTGTGATAGATGGAACCATGAATTCTACTGTCTACCAAAAAATCCTGAAGGAGAATGTCCGGCCATCTGTTTGTCAACTCAAGCTGAAGCGATCTTGGGTGCTGCAGCAGGACAATGACCCAAAACACACCAGCAAATCCACCTCTGAATGGCGGAAGAAAAACAAAATGAAGACTTTAGAGTGGCCTAGTCAAAGTCCTGACCTGAATCCTATTGAGATGCTGTGGCATGACCTTAAAAAGGTGGTTCATGCTAGAAAATTAAGCTGAATTACAACAATTCTGCAAAGATGAGTGGGCCAAAATTCCTCCAGAGCGCTGTAAAAGACTCGTTGCAAGTTATCGCAAACGCTTGATTGCAGTTATTGCTGCTAAGGGTGGCCCAACCAGTTATTAGGTTCAGGGGGCAATTTCTTTTTCACACAGGGCCATGTAGGTTTTGAGGTGTTTTTTTCCTACTAAATAATAAAAACCATCATTTGGAACTGCATTTTGTGTTCAATTAGGTTATCTTTGACATAGTTAACGGTTTTTGATGAGCAGAAACATTTAAGTGTGACAAACATACAAAAGAATAAGAAATCAGGAAGGGGGCAAATAGTTTTTCACACCACTGTATCTACTTATAAATGTGTTTGTTTTTTTCTGAGATAGTATGGCTGACAGCTTAATATGAACCCTGGTACTCCTGGAGACAGGAAGTGAGGGATAACAAGGTCATAGGGTATCTAACTTCCCCCATTGTACAAAAAGTCATTTTTTTCCTTCAATTCTCTGTCCACAGTGGAAAACCTACTTCTAGTTGGGGACAGAAGGTGAAAGAAATTCTTCTAGTTGGTAGCACAGACACCAGTAAAATATCCATAAGGTTCTAACCTGTTTCTATATTATTTAAAAAGCAATATGTTAACCTGGAGTTGGGCTGTAGTTATGCTTTCCAGACTATGACTAGCCTCTGGGGCATCAGTCGAAAAATCAATCAGATTGGGGACCTTTTCTAAAATAATCCAGAATTCCCAGCCCCCGAGGCCTGCAGTAGTCTGCCCTGCTTCCTCCAGCCACTAGTGGCTGATGTAGGGAAGCAGGCTTTATGTTATTCTAAATCGACATCCCTTCTGGTGTCTCTTAACAGTAGCCTCTAGTGGTCGGAGGAAGCAGGGGCGGATTTCTATCAGCAAGGCTAATGGCAGTTTCAGGTCTTGGGACCTGGAAGTTCAGGATTGCAATAAAAAAGGTAGCTGATCTAACCGATTTTTAAACTCCCGCTTCACAGACTAGTTAGAGTAGTTACCTCTTTATTTAATAAGTAATAGCCGACTGTACTATTTTCTTTTGCCAACAAGTGAAAAGTCACAACCCACTTGTGAAGACTATAAAGCTTTTACATAACCATGAAGACTTTGAGATGAAGAAGCTCTTGTTGAACATGCTGGTGGTGTTGGCTAAGGACCTGTCTACAATCCAGGTAATGAATAGTAATTATACTTTTATGCAAAGACAACCAAGCAGGAAAGTCCCCGAGGCTCAGATGATGTGTGTGATTATCTGGGATTGGTTTACATCAGCAGATGTGTGTCTAGAAATGTGTGGTGGTTTGTGGGTGTGAAACTCAGACATGGTGGCTGCAGACCTGTCCCGTGGTGATGATCTTTCCTGTGGAATATTTACACAACTAAAAAGAACTCCAACTGAAGAAATGGACACACTGCTGGGTTGCTGAGCGGATTTCAACAATGTGTCCCAGTGTGTGCCATACGCAAGTGCCTCATGCAGCATAGGAGGAATCATGTTTACTACTAGCACGCAGAGCTAGAGGGGTTTTTTATTCCCTTATTTTAAGACACACACCTTTTTTTTCCTTATATAGATACCCAAAATTTCAGTATGAAACAGACTACCCGTATATACTCGCATACAAGCCGAATTTTTGACCCCCAAAAAGGGGGTCAAAAGTTGGGGGGTCGGCTTGTATGCGAGTCTTCCCTGGTGGTCTAGTGGTGGGTGGTGGGTGGTCCGCGCCCCGCTCCCCTCCCCGCTCCCCCCGCGGCCGCCGCTGCTATTACCTGCTTAGGCAGCGGCCGCTTCCTAATCCGCATTCCCCTTATGAAACTTTCTCAGAGTGTATCACAGCAGCGCGCCCGGCGCTGCTGCTGTGACGATGCAGGGGGCAGGAAAGAGCGGTTCCCTTGGTAACGGCGATACAGATCGCCGCTATAGGGAGCCGCGCTCTTTCCTGCCCCCTGCATCGTCACAGCAGCAGCGCCGGGCGCGCTGCTGTGATACACTCTGAGAAAGTTTCAGAAGGGGAACGCGGATTAGGAAGCGGCCGCTGCCTAAGCAGGTAATAGCAGCGGCGGCCGCGGGGGGAGCGGGGAGCTGGGGGGGGAGCACTACCTACCTATGCTGGGCACTATACTGGCTAAACTGGGCACTATACTGGCTAAACTGGGCACTATACTAGCTAAACTGGGCACTATACTGGCTAAACTGGGCACTATACTGGCTAAACTGGGCACTATACTAGCTAAACTGGGCACTATACTGGCTAAGCTGGGCACTTTACTAGCCATACTGGGGCACTATACTAGCTAAACTGGGCACTATACTGGCTAAACTGGGCACTATACTGGCTAAACTGGGCACTATACTAGCCATACTGGGGCACTATACTAGCTAAACTGGGAACTATACTAGCTAAACTGGGCACTATACTGGCTAAACTGGGCACTTTACTAGCCATACTGGGGCACTATACTAGCTAAACTGGGCACTATACTAGCTAAACTGGGCACTATACTGGCTAAACTGGGCACTATACTGGGCACTTTACTAGCCATACTGGGGCACTATACTAGCTAAACTGGGCACTATACTGGCTAAACTGGGCACTATACTGGCTAAACTGGGCACTATACTAGCTAAACTGGGCACTATACTGGCTAAACTGGGCACTATACTGGGCACTTTACTAGCCATACTGGGGCACTATACTAGCTAAACTGGGCACTATACTAGCTAAACTGGGCACTATACTGGCTAAACTGGGCACTATACTGGGCACTTTACTAGCCATACTGGGGCACTATACTAGCTAAACTGGGCACTATACTGGCTAAACTGGGCACTATACTGGCTAAACTGGGCACTATACTAACTAAACTGGGCACTTTACTAGCCATACTGGGGCACTATACTAGCTAAACTGAGGCACTACCTACCCATACTGGGCGCTATACTGGGCACTATACTGGCTATACTGGGCACTATACTGGCTATACTGGGCACTTTACTAGCTATACTGGGCACTATACTAGCTATACTGGACACTACCTACCTATACTGGGCACTATACTAGCTATACTGGGACACACTGGGGGGCTGCACCAATCCAGCATTTCCTACCCCCGGCTTATATGGGGGTCAATCATTTTTTCCTGTTTTTTCAGGGAAAAGTTGGGGGGTCGGCTTATATGCGGGTCGGCTTATATGCGAGTATATACGGTACTTTTCACTTTTCTGCTATTACTATGCTCTCCACTAGGCTGCTATGTCAGTGCTGTGTCTTATCCTCCCATGTCTACAGTATTATATTATGTTACTGATATTAAAGGCTCCATATCTCAACACTCATAGCTCCTACACTCTCCAAATGTTGAGGATAGGGAGGGGGGCCCCCGAACTACCTCTGTCCCAACCCCTCAGTCCCGCTAGTTTCCTAAGATAGAGTATATCAATGCTATCTTGTGAACCAGTAGGGCTGGTGGGCTGTAATTTGACACAGCTCAGTTTTCCCGGCTGAGATTTTCTGACAGTTACTCCTATTGACTGCTGGATGAAGCGGGTTAATGCCAGTGAATCGCGTTGCATTGTTTGGAGTGTTCGATTAAATACTTTTTCATCTTGTTACTGACTGTTTGAGTGTATTTGAGGAGGTAAGTCCACCACTACCTCCCATTTTAAACTGTTTTTCGAGGATATGTTAACTGAAACGAAATAAAAGAGTTTAATTTACCTGGGGCTCCTACTCGCCCCCTGCAGACATCCTGTGCCCATGCCGGGATAAACCATTCCTCCGCTCCCCAGTAATAAAGAGGAAGGTGCACAGGACCACCACACTTGGTCACTCCGGAGTGCTCCAGACCCAAGACTCAGTTCAACAAGCCAGATACTATTGTAGATGAAAGCGGCTAGGCACATCCAGTAAAAATTTACCTTTATTGTGAACAAGTTTAAAAGCTGGTGTAAGGCATCAACAGCAGCAGGGTGCCAGGAGAGAGAGGGACAAGCAAGATTAAACAGTTGACAGCTGTTTCGCACTCAGCAAACGAGCGCTTCCTCCGGACATATGAGCCCCCCCAAGCATAACCCCTTAAATGCTGTACTCACGGAAAACGGCAACCGAGTAGAGGAGGACGCGATGCCGAGCACACCCACCATCACCGCAATGTGCACTTCCTGGACGCCAACTGCGTTCCAACGGTCGGAAGAGGCGGAAAATACAAAATAGGGGACAAAAAGAGAGTTGAATTCAAAAATATAACATTACAAAATACAGAAATATGATTAAAAAAGACAAACAACTGCAGCAACTACAAAAACACTGAGGCAGGGAACACACTTGACTGTTTTCGTGCGCGTTTTCTGCACAGAAAAACTGAGAACTCATGTTAATCAATGTGCTAGTGCAAAAAACTGACATTCTGCATGATGACTCTGCACATTTTGGCAGTTTCCTCTATCATTTACATCAGTGTCTGTCAAAAAACGAGCGCGTTTTCCTACATGGAAACACACTTGGTGTGCAGAAAAAGTATGCAGAAAAACGTGCGCGGAAAACTGAAAGTCAAGTGTGTTCCCTGCCTGATAAATCATTGCGTTCATTTAGTCCCATAGGACCAACCGCCTCAAAAACTTTCCCTCCGTTGTAGCTTTTTAACCCAGTCGCCACCCCTAGAATCTTTTTCTACTACCTCCAACCCAAAAAATCTCAACTGTGAGTAATCTCCTGAATGTACAGTATTCATATGTTCCATGACCCTAGGACAGCCCTTAGCTCGTGGATTGCCCAAGGATCTACAATGCTCTTGGTATCTATCCTGCATCATGCGTGTAGATAACCCAACATAGATACATTGGCAGGGACAAATGAGCGCATATATAATTCCTTTAGTTTTGCAGTTAATAAACTGTCTGAATTTTACCGTTTTGCCAAATCTGAAGAACTCTTTACCAGTAATCAAGAAGTTACAGCAAGAGCATGAATTACACCTGTAATTACCAGGGGGTCTATTTATACCTAGCCAATTGCGAGTATTCTGACTCACAAACTCACTGCGGGACAATTGGTCTTTGAGGTTAGGGACTTTTTTATAGGAAATACATGGAGTCTGTCTGCATTTATCCACTAGAAGTTTATCCTCTTGCAAGATCCACCAATTGTTTTTAATTGATTTCTTAATTCTCTCAAACATGGGGGAATTTGTGAAGTGCATGAAAAATCTGTCCTGTCGTTTTTTTACATTCCTTCGCTCCCCCTCAGCCACTCAGTTTTCTTTTCGACGACTAATGAGTCGGCGGGCCACTGCTCCTGGCCGTTTGCGTCCTCGCTCACGCACACATCGCCGTCCTGTGCATGCACGTTATGAGAAAACTGCGCAGGACAGCAACGTGAGCGAGAACAGCCGCGGCCAGGGCCACGCAGGCACAGTGGCCCACTGACTGAAAATATAACTAAGCGGCTGCGGGGGAGTGGAGGATCAGTTAATCCCGGCGCGGGTACAGGACGTCTGTGGGGGCCCGGTAGAAGCCCCAGGTAAGTTAAACTCTTTTATTTCATTTCAGATAAGGTTCCCTTTTAAAGAGACACTGAAGCGAAATTTTTTTTATAATATGATTTGTATGTGTAGTACAGCTAAGAAATAAAACAGTAGCAGCAGAGACATAAGTCTAATATTGTTTCCAGTACAGGAAGAGTTAGGAAACTCCAGTTGTTATCTATGCAAATAAGCCATTGAGCTCCACGACTTTCTAAGGCCTGGTGCACACCAAAAACCGCTAGCAGATCCGCAAAATGCTAGCAGATTTTGAAACGCTTTTTCTTCTTTTTCTGTAGCGTTTCAGCTAGCATTTTGCGGTTTTGTGAAGCGTTTTTGGTGTAGTAGATTTCATGTATTGTTACAGTAAAGCTGTTACTGAACAGCTACTGTAACAAAAAACGCCTGGCAAACCGCTCTGAAGTGCCGTTTTTCAGAGCGGTTTGCGTTTTTCCTATACTTAACATTGAGGCAGAAACGCATCCGCAATCCAAAATCTGCAGCAGCCCGGGAGTATGCATTTCTGCAAAACGCCTCCCGCTCTGGTGTGCACCAACCCATTGAAATACATTACCCTAGCAGATCCGCACCCGCAAGCAGATCGCAAACCGCAGCAGAGCCGCTCTGGTGTGCACTAGGCCTATGAGCTCTGTCTTCTGAAGCTTTTTATCTCAACTGTCAGTCATTGTAATTTATTTTTCTCTTCAGAGGACAGTTCAGTAGGCTGCTCTATAAAAATCATTTAGAATGCTGAGTAGTGTGTAAACTGCACATATTATGCAATGTTATAAAAACACTATTTAACTGAAAATAAAAGTATGAGAATATTTTCTTTGCTACTAATGTTCTAGTAATTATCCGTACTACACAACCAATTCCTTATATCATAATTTTTTTCCGCTTCAGTGTCTCTTTAAGTGCTTTACTCTACTCTATGCCTCTGTTCTAAAACTAATTTTTCCATTCAGGATTGCTGTAATATAATTGAAATACAAGTCTGAATGAAAGTTGCTATAGAGGTGAGAGAGGTCCACTGTAACTAGACCTCATCTTCCATTCAGGCTACACAAGTCATGTTGCACTGCACTGATGAAGGTGACGCCACGTAACTCGTGTCTCTTTGTGTCATGTATTTAGCTACTCTCAGATGGAAGGGTGGTCTTGGCCCTTTTTAGCTACGTCAAAGCCAATGAAAAGCCCGGAATCCATGATTGGTCTGCTGCACGCTTTGAGGACTTACAGCTTCACGCCATCGCCACCCTAACAACAGTGGCGCCCCTGCTGGTGGAGGACTACATCACCTGCCAGGGGAGCACCCGCATACTTCTCTTCCTGGAGTGGTGCTCTGGCCAAGGTAATGCCAACACATCACTGCTTTTGTGCCACATCTGTGGCTTGGCATGCAGTGGCGTAGCTAGAGATAAGGGTGCCCTATAGCAAAACTTTCACAGGGCCCTCAGATGTAGGCACTCTTAAAAAAAACCTGTAATGAGAAAAAGTTCCCATGGGGGGTACTCACCTCGGTAGGGGGAAGCCTCCGGATCCTATCGAGGCTTCCCCCATCGTCCTGTGTCCCACGGCAGTCTCTCTGTGCCCCTCCAAACAGCGGGGATGTAAATATTTGCCTTCCCGGCTCCAGCGCAGGCGCAGTATCGGCTCTCCGCTCGGAGATAGGCGGAAATAGCTGATCGCTATTGGGGCCGCTCTATTGCGCAGGTGCAAGTCCCCTGCGCCTGCATAGTAGAGCAGACCCGACATAGATTGGCTATTTCCGTCTATTTGCATGCTGAGAGCCGCAACAGCGCCCCCGCTGGAGCCAGGGAAGGTAAATATATCTAGCTTGTCAAGCCAGGATTGCGGGAGACGTGGGGGAGCCAGCGCTGGACTGCTTGCAGCTACAGGGGAGGGGAAAGCCTTATTGGGACCATTGGGATGTTTTTTTCAGTACTGGGTCTCTTTAAGCAATGCCACCTGTCCCTACCCTGTGGATATGAGTTAACTGGGGAATTTAAATTTCCATACAATCTACACTGCACAGTGTTCTCCCCAGAATCTTTTTGCAGCCGGGTGACATGAAAAAGGAGCCGGGTGGGGCGAGATGAGAGAATGCTGGGCTGCGCTTCTTTGCACAATTTTGCTTACAGCATAGGAGGAGGATGACGAGGCGAGCCAATGACAGCCGGGTGCTCACCACAATTAGCCGGGTGGAGCACATGGCTAAAAGCACCTGGGTAGAACACTGCTGCATATAGTCCATGCGTGGAGGAACGCAAGAAAGTTGAGAGGATCACAGTTGGTTAATATTTACATTCGGGGGCTGCCAGCAATGGATCCCAGAGGGTGAAGAGGATGGGGGAAGCCTGATTAGGATCCAGAGGCTTCCCCCCTCCTGAGGTAGGTACCCCCCAGGAGCTGTTTTTTTTATTTACAGATTCTCTTTAAGTTCAGCACATTACACGGTATGGTACTTTAGCACACATTATGGTACACTATATGTACGCACTGTTTTGAACCCGGGTTCACCTGTGAGACAATGAACACTCGTGGGAACTATTCTGTCTTTGCCCTGAGCTCTTCTTTAAAGAAAAGTTAAAATAATGTAATACAAAAAAAATGCTCAATTTTTACAATAATTCTGTATAAATGATTTAGACAGTGTTTGCCCATTGTAAAATCTTTCATCTCCCTGATTTACATTCTGACATTTACTACATGGTAGCTGGCAAGCCCAAATAGGTTTGTCCAGCAGCAGGGCTCTTGTGCCTCTAGCCGGGAACTGGGCTTGGCAATCCTCCTCTGTCGTAGTTACCGATCCGATGGTACTCCTCTGTAAATATCTGCCTGATCTGTGTGCTTATTCTGCTAAAGGCAGCTACGCTACAGACTGTGGCAGTGAGGGCTGACAGGTAGTGCTGTTTGAGTGGAGTGCTATAAAAAAAACTCATGGGTTCTGCAAAGCTATGGAAACAGCTCACAGGCAATTAGGAGTATGAGTGGATATGCTGTGTAGCATACATGTGAGAAAGATAGGAGGCTGCTATGCTGCATGCATTTCAGGAGGTCAGATCCTCCTTTCCTCAGGACAAACCTATATGGGCTTGCCAGCTACTACACAAGGTGAGATTATTCCAGCCTTACTTGATCTGTGGTATGCTGCTCCCTGAGTGCGCTCTATTTTTTGTCTTGCATTCCAGATTAAATGGCCACTGCAGTGAATTTTAAAGAGGAGCACCCACATTTTTTTTATTTTGATTCTAACCACATTGAAGCTACACTGCTCGCTCCTTCTGTTCACAGAAGTTATTCAGTACACTATCTCATTTACCACATGGTGACATTTTTACAGCTGGCAGGTGATGTCAGTGGAAGGAGATGTTGCTTACTTTTTTGGCAGTTGGAAACAGCTTTAAACAGCTATTTCCCACAATGCAACGAGGTTCACAGACAGGAAACTGCCAGGACCATGGTCCTCTCAGTTTCCTGTGGGAGGGGTTTCACCACAATATCAGCCATACAGAGCCCCCAGTTTGTGAAAAGGAATATATTTCTCATGTAAAAGGGGGTATCAGCTACTGATTGAGAGGACGTTCAATTCTTGGTTACAGTTTCTCTTTAACTGCTAGAAATCTCGTCTCACTTTCTTTGCTCTTTTTTAGATGGATTCTCTGGCCAGGGCAACTGTTTCCATGGCACAGGTGGCCGGGGCAACAAGCATGCCCAGATGCGCTATACCCTGAGGCTGCTGAGGGCGGTGGTGTCCGTAGGGGATGAGGCTGTGAATCAGGACCTCTCTGATCAGGGAGCAATTAGTCAGCTCTTAGGTAATTCAAAACACCCTTCCTAACGCATGCATGACATTTCCTCTCATTACAAACATATTATTTGCTTACTGTGACTAAAAGAAAAACCTCAATGTAAAAAAAAAGATCAAAACTTATACGTACTGTGATAAACATGTGGGTGAGTTTCATTCCTTCGCATCTGTTATTTAGACTTTTTTTATTTTCCTTTTCTATAGAAAGCTCTAACATGTCACATCACTGACACATAGCGATGAATGAAACCAAAGGATAATCTGCCTACCTTTTCGTCATACTTTACTTAGATACACACACTCACTCATTAGATACACACTCACTGTGTCCAAGGCCAGTGCTTCTAGAAGGGCAAACTGGGCAATTGCCCAGGCCCCCAAGCTCCTTAAAGAGGAGCTGTCAGCCATATGATCTCAGAAAAAAAAACCCACATATATAAGTAGATAAACACTTGCTCAACCTACATAACAGATGTATTGCACTGTCCACGTTTTGATTTTAGTGATTTTTCTACAGTAAAAAAAAGAGAAAATCCTGCTTAGAATTTCCCATTTTATCTGTGGCTATTTTGAAGCCAGTCCTGATGTCATTTCCTCCCTTACTCTCCTCTGCCTGATTGTGTATGCAGTGCCCGCATTCCACTATAGAAAGTGCATTGTCTCAGCATGAGAAATATTGGCCAATCAGAGAGGAACCGAGGTGTGGGAGGGGAAAACAGGAGGGAAATAGGTTTCAGCCAATCAGGCTGCATTAGTTAAGTCTGAGGGGAAGTAGAGGAGCAAGAAAGGACAACCCAGCATGCCCTGCAACTTCCTTTTTGTGTACCAATTTTGTGTGTACCAAATAAGTCAGGTACACTGGGTAATGATCATTTATCAACAAGAAAAGTAATAGTGATTTTAACTTTAGGATTGCCTGGTTAGCATCCTTATTATTTGTTTACCAGATAAAAATAAAGAATTGATTTTATGCCTGACAGTTACACTTTGAAGGCCCCACAAATGCACTGTGAGTACAGTAAGGAACAGTAATCCCCTGATTCTTTTCAAAAATCCAGCATGTGCTTCGACTTCCTGACAATTTTGAACCGCCCAATTGTAAGCTGCGTAAAATTTGTATTACATTTTGTTTCAATAATTTATTAACAGACACACACAAAAAAAAGATTAAAAAATACCGAACAGAAAAACTTATAATCAGCATAACTTTTGCACATAATGGAACATAATGCAATTAGACACATGCCAACATACAACATAGTCATATGATTCCATACAAAGCTTACAACCTCCAAGCTAACTCAGGACTCCCCTCTTTCAGAAAAGATAAAACACCACCGGTAGCCTCACCACAGATCTGTCCAATTTCTCCCACTTTCACCCCCAGCAAAACTCAGCAACCACGCCCCACAACAGCTTAGAGCCTCTCAAGAAAGTTTTATAAGCCGTTGCTACTTCACAGCGGACTTCACACAGAGCCCTCAACCATGACTTTTCTGTAGTCATCAGTATCCTGAAACTCATGCCAGGCCGCCCAGATCAATTTGTATTAAATTTCCATGCACGGCAGAATTATTAGCATCTCAACTTTCCTGACCCCTCAATGACCCTCACCCTGCTATTATGTAAGATAGAGGAGTCTACCTAAAAATGAGTATGACTTTGTGTTCGGCAGGGATCCTGAAGAAGAGCATGGCTGGTTCTAGTGATGACGCCATTCTGATGGAGATCCAGTCTGATATCCTCTTCATCCTCTCTGCAGTGTGTGAGAATGACACGCACAGAAAGGTTTGTGTCCCACCACTGCTGCCTTTTCTCTCCTCTGCACCTTTTTCTGAGCAATGAGGAGAGCGATTGGACTTTTTCTTTAACCCTTTAGCAACTTTAATAGAGTTATCTCGTTTGAGATAAGTGCATTGCTTTTAACCTCATTCGGCAGAATTCGTGCTGTAAATTCTTGGAATACTTTGATCTCTCTCTGCTAGCAGAAAAAAAAACCCAGAAACGGAAAGCGAAGTCCTCTATTATTGTCTAACACTGCCCCCTAGTGACAAGAGGCCATAAATACACACTACAGCAGTAATATTTAGTAGCAATAACAAATAAGAAATAAAAAAATGTGCTAAAATAAATTGGCCCGGAACACTTGCACGCCTCTAAATAAATTGGCTGCTAAAGGGTTAATGGTATATTTCAGAAGTGTTTCTGATGCTGAAACCAGGGTAATTTGCTGCATTCTACTGTGTGTCACTATGGTGCCTCTTTTGAAATGGAAGGTAGTAGACTATTGGGGCAGATTCACTAATCGCCAGACAACGCATGTTAAGTTTACAGCATCTAAAACCCCACAACCCCCTTTGGCAGAACCATAGTGGTGGTTTTTCCTGAAATCTTACCAAACCAGCCCCCAGCTCTGTAGCCACTCCCAGCTCTGTTGCTGTGGCCCGCCCCCAGCTCGGAGATCATGGCTTACAGGAACACTATCGATTAAAATGTTTTTTTTTGCAATTAATATAGGAAATGTTTGGGAGGTGCTGATAGTACTGGTGTATACAAGGCTGGATTTACCATAAGGCACTGTAGGCACGTGCCTATAGGTGTCTGATGATGGAAAGGCGTCTCTCACTCCTCTCCCCGAGCACCTCCCTCCCTTCTTCCCTGTGAATCCTGACTAGAGTATAAATAAGAGGTTTCTCAACCTGCTCCCTGCATCCCACTGACAAGATCTCCCTTTAGTCAGGGGCACCTAAAGCTACGTAAAACTGAGGTTCCTCTAGCTACCTAATACTTGGGGGTACCTCTAGCTACTTAATATTGGGGGTACTTCAGGATACCTAATGCTAAAGGACACCAGTAGCTATGAGGGACAAGGGAAGTAATGGAGAAGTGACAGCTGGGACAGCCAGCACACTTGTGATGCGTTTCGGTGGGGGTTTGTAGGTTCATGTATGGCAAAGTCTGAGGTGCCAGGACATCTGTGCCTATAGGCACCTGTGAGGTAAATCCTGAGTGTATACATATGAATACTTATCTCTTTGTTTACTGTTATCTAATTCCTTTCACACTTTTCTGATGGCAAATCTGATGGCAGAGTGAACCATGAGGGGAGGGGGAATTCCATCGCATTTCATCTGTTAACCCTGTGTGTGAGAGAGAAAGCTCTGCCTGTCTCTGACTGAGCTCTCTGCAGAGAGCAGAGGAAATGTATCTTATGTGGAACATAAATATTTGTAATTGTGTGTGTGAAACCTGACACCTGGCAGGCTTTTCATATAACTCTGCTTCAATATTACACTGTTCTTAGCATGTCAGACTGCAGAGATTCACCTTTGCAAATGAGACATTCCAAACGTAGCTAGAATCTACACACAATGAATTAAAGCTTTTGCCACTGTTGCCAATTTATGATTGTTAAGTAATGTCAATGACTTCACATTTATTGCTGAACACACTTCAGGTGCTTTTTAATGCTCCTCTTATTAAGCTGAGGTGGGAGAGAGGTCAGAGAAGCTGACAGTCGTCCCCCTTGACACCCACAAGGCCCCAGGCACCTGCCTAGGTTGCTTTGAGGATGGTCCTCCTCCGGTCTGAAGGGGTCCTAAAGAATCCTGTGTGTTTATTACTTTTATTTTTATTCTCAGGAGTTGTTTGGATCAGAGGGAGTCAATATTCTCATACAGCTTCTGAAGATGGACCCCTCCAAATTTTATAGTGGTCTTGGACACAACAAACTCCTTTTCTGCACATTAGATTGTGTTTGGTAAGTATTGATCACACCAGTATTGCTGAAATCAGCTTGTATTATTATGCATTAATACAGCATTAACACTTTCCACAGCACTTTACTGACTGAGTTCTCTGCATGTTTCTACATGTCCCTCCGAAGTGCTCACAATCTAATGTCCTTGCTATGGTTGTAGTCGGGGGGGGGGGGGGGGGCATTAAGGTATGAGCGCTGCACAGGCAGATATCCCACTAGGCTCTTGGCTGAGCAATGTGTTTTGTTCTGCAGAAAAGGAAAGGTGGCCGGATGTATGACAAAGGGGCATCAGGTGAGAGTGATCTGTCCTATTGCTAGTGGGGTGTCCAGCAATATCAGGGGACTCCTGTACTCACTTAAAGTGGAATATACTCAGAGCTTTCTCTCTGCTCTAAAAGATTAGTCACAGCAGAATAACCTTTTATGGAAAAAAAATGCTCATTACAATAATGGAAATACTAAAAAAAAAACAAAAAAAAAACAAACAACCAGAAGTTGTAACTTAGTTTCATTTTTGCAGGGTACATTGAAAGGGTTAAGTTTCAATGTTTACTGTATGGGGGGGGGGGCTGCCTAGGCAGAGCTCTCCTGCTGTCTATTGTATTCACAGTTGCTGATAACAACTAATTACATCTGGCTTTGATTTGGCTTAACAGACACAGGACACAGAGATCTAGTACTGTCTGTAGTTTCAGCAGCAGCTATATGTGGAAAAAAGATTTTTCATGGTGTGCTGTGCAAGAGTTCATGTCCACTTTAATGCCTGGTATACATCATGCAATTTCCTGTCAGATAGGTGGGACGAATTGATAATTTCCGTCAGGTCTGATCTGATTTCCTATAATTTTTCCAATCCCTTCTGTATAAAATCCATCTGAAAAACGATCAGACCTGTCTGAAATTGATTTGACCCACCAATCTGGCGTGAAATTGAGTGGTGTGTTCCAGGCATAAGATTTCTTGCTGTGATAGTTAGGAACAATCGTTTCATAAGAAAAAAGTCTAAAGAGTATACTTAGCTTTACACTATAATATCCTGAAAGTCACACAGACACATCGATGCATCAGCAGACTTGGATGTAAGTCATAAATGTCTGTGCTGCAGCAGTCTCTGCCTACAGCCGGCAAACCGGAAACTGCGCCAACATCTCACAGAAAAATATGGCAAGCCTGTCTGCTTTACATAGATCTAGTACTGTCTGTATATCTATTTATGTCCATCTTATGCACAACAAATAAGTAACGCTTCAAACACTTACAGTGTCCTTTCTTAAAGCGGACCTAAACCCAGGACTTCCTCTCTCTTCTAAGAGACAAGCAACAGTATAATATCCTTTATAGAAAAACATTCCTTGTTACTGCCTACAGACCTCCTCAGAGATGCGAAAGCAGGGGTAGGGAAACCTATGGCTCAGGAGCCAGATGTGGCTCTTTTGATGGCTACATCTGGCTCACAGACAAATCAGTAGGGGTTGATTCACTAAGCTACACTGCTCAAGCAGCGCAGCTTACTGTGGCAGCGCTAGTCACATTTTCAAAGTAGGCACGCTGCTGTAACGTGCACCACTAACTTACTCGCGCTCCCCCCAAAACTAATGGCTGCTCCAATTGTCCCACTCTGGACCCTGTCAGGTCCAGTGACTTTGTAGAACGAGATCCCCGCACTTGCCAGACAGCCTATTGGGCCATCTCGTTCTACAAAGCGAATCAGCCCCCAAGTCAGCTAGCTAATTGTACAAGCTGTTAGTCGGTATTTCTCCTCTCTGGCTCTCGGGGAAATTGCTGATGTTGCTGAAACCCAAGAGAAGCTGAAGACGTGTCTGACACATCCACTGCCCGGCGAATCAACTGTGTACACATCACCATGGCAACAGGGACGTGAGCCCTACTGTCCCAGTTTGAAACATATTTCATGACTCTCATGGAATTACATTTTAAAATATGTGGCGTGTATGGCTCTCTCAGACAAAAAGGTTTTTGACCCCTGTGCTGAAGTGTAGTTACTTCCTGGTTTTATGAAAGCACATACAGGGTTAATCTCCTGTGTTTACATATAGTCTGAAAGCACACCATAGCACAGATCAGACAGAGTCGACAGATCAAATTACAGTGGCTCATTACTAGCAGATAAGGGCAAAATATACAGCCTGTTATTTTTTAAACACACACAGGGTGGGGTTCTCTCCGTTTTCCTTCTGTCCTGTGGAAGGGTTTAGGTCCTCTTTAAAGCAAACCTGAACTAAAAAAATAAAAGTCAAAATAAACATGCACAGGTCATACTTGCCTCCTGTGTAGTCTACTCATCAATCTCTTTCTCCTCTCCTGCATCCCGTTTGTCTACTATGATCGACGGTATTCTCCATCCTCCATTTTAAAAATAATGATGACCCTGTTACAGTTTCCAGGTCAGCACATTGTAATATTACCCACTTGATCCATAGGGAGACATGGACATTACCTTGCACATCAGTTGTCTCCTGACACTGGAGAACTGCCTCTTGATATGGTGGGATGACTGCCTGCTGAGGCTGGAGAACTGCTTCGTGATATGGTGGGAAGACTGCCTGCTGAGGCTGGAGAACTGCCTAATGACACTGGAGAATTGCTTACTGACACTGGAGAACTGCCTCCTGACACGGGAAATGTGGGGGGGATTTTTGCCTCCTGACACTGCACTGGAGAACTGCCTCCTAACACAGAGAGGCTGCCTCCCGACGCTGGAGGACTGCCAACTGACAAGAGACAAATGTCTCCTGACATAAAAAGTACTGCCTCCTTGTTAGAGGTTTAAGAACATTATTACCTAAACTGCAGTATAGTAAAGCAACCACAAGATGTCACTTTCTGTAAAATGATGCAATCATCTCTATGGTATTGGGATTTCCTGTATTCGTTCTGTGTTCTTCTCTGTTCTAAGTAAGATGCATTTCCTGATGATGGTGTATGATATATGATATAGCATATTTATCTTCAGTAAAGAGTTCTAACTTGTTATACTGGGTGCCTATCTGTGTGCTCAGACCCCTTTGCTCCATCACTCCTGACACTGGAGAACTGCCTCTTGACACTCTTAGCATCAGTACTAAAATGCATATAATTCTCATAGGTATATTTCTCACACAAATTCTGTTTTCCGTTTTCCCTGAATCCGATCTGTTATTATGTATTTTGTCATCACGCAGTCAGTCTGGACTGTCCAAGTTTGTTTGGGGCACTGTAAGCCGTGTCTTTCTGTAATCTGCATTATGAAACTAGTTTCATTGTGTATTTTCTGTCTATTATTAGGAGTTGCATTGTTGGATGTTTCACATCAGAAGACTATTTTCTTGAAAAAGAAGGCATGTTTACTATCCTGGATTTATTAGCAGTAAGTGGGGAAAATTAGTATTTTACAAGGTTTACTATGTCTCACTTTAAATGGTCAACATACTTATTTATTTTATTTTAAATTTGTAGTTCATTTAGCTTATAGGACCATATGGCTGAACAGTCCCCTACCTTTCTATTGTTTCCTCTACCCCCTCATAGCTGCCAGTATCAAAACTGACAGCAGGTGGCAGCAGTTCCCAAAGCCACTGCAAATATGGAGAGAGTGGGGCTGTCCTGTCCCTTAATTATTCCGGTCCCACCCTCTACCCTGCCAATAGCATCACTACTGGCCACCAGCAGTAATGCTGGGCTGGCTGGCCTGGCGCCATGTCGCACTAAAGTCCTCCCTTACCGGCTAACCCTCCCTTTAGGCCCTTTTTCCACTAGCCTGCGATTTGCGATTTGCTTCTGATCGCAAATCGCAAGGTACATTAAACTAATGGAAACTGCAGCAGCAATTTCCATTAGTGCGATCCGATTGCGATGCGATTTTGGTCAAAGCGCAATCGTTGTCCTGCCGCGTTTTGTATGCAATTGAGCTGGACTATAATGAATATAGTAGCTCAATCGCAATCGCATAATGGAAATTGAAACGCGATTGCGATCGGAATCGCATTTCATAGTGGAAAAGAGCCCTTAATAGGAGAGCTACGGTAACTGGGTTTAAATGAGATGAGCTTTTTCCCATTAATTATGCATACTTTCCATTTCCACGAAGTCTGTCAGAGTCTGTAATCTTCTTCTTTCACAGCTGAACCTTAGGAACCTGAACAACCTTCTGCTGGGAATACTGGTGGAATTCTGTGATAACCCCAAAACCATTTCACACATTATAACTTGGAGGGGGAAAGATAATGAGACAGCCCCGAAACTGCTCGTCCGGCTGTGGAAACAGGAAGAGGAGGAGCTGGGAGTGAGACGAGACAGCTATGGGCGGATTGTCGGTAAGCACTGATCTGGTTGGATTTTCTTGCTTGCCTGTCCTTTATCTGTGAATGTAAAAAACTATGCTGTTTTATAGTGCCTACCTATACAATTTGCATTCAGTACACACCTTCAGTCAAGCATTTAGACAATGCAAGAGGAACTGTAGTAAAAAAAGAATGTAATGAAGAATTATATTTTTTATCATTACAATTAATTTACAGTTTTTGCCCTCTCCCTGATTTACATTCTGAAAGCACAACACAAAGCCATCGAAAATTATACCCGGTCTCCCAGAATGCTCTGGGAGGAGCATCCCACACAGCTAAGCAGCCTAGGCTAAGCATCACTAGGAGGGCGGGGCTAGATACCAATATAAAGCAATATATAAATATAGGAAGTGTTTCTGATAGTGAAACCAGAAAATTACAGTAAAAATGGGTAATCGGAATAATTTACTACATTGTCACCACAGTGCCTTTTTTGTTTGATGCACAATCAGCCTGCAAGTCATTATCTTTACTACTGCCAGACAAGAAGAAAACTAGACAGCTCCAACTGCCATTATTTATAACCACACCCCCTAACATTGCGATAGGTTAAAAGGTTTTTTTTTTTTTATAGATATACATATACACAGAAGGAGATACTGGTTGCTTGGCAGTGGGAAACAGCCGTTATTTCCCACATTGCAACAAGGATCACAGACAGGAAACTGTCAGGGCCATGGTTAGGACATCACACTGTGGGAGGGGTTTCACCACAATATCAGCCATACAGACTCCCCTTCCCCGATTATCTATTTGAGAAAAGGTAAATATTTCTCATGGGAAAGGGGATAGTATATACTGATTGGGATGGTGGTCAATCCTGGGTCACAGTTCCTCTTTAACATCTGCATAATGCTGGGTACACATGTTGCGTTCCCGCACTCGATTCCCGTCGATGCGCCGCTCGATTTCCGTGGATTCGTTTATTTCCGGCATGTCCGATTCGTGGGTCGATGGATCGTTAGGTCGATTTGCCATACTTTACAGGGCATTCGACCTAAAAATCATCGAAATGTGCTCAGAAATGCTCGGAAATATTTGAATCGTCGGGAATCGAGCGGCGCTTTCGATGCGGGAACGCAACGTGTGTACCCAGCATAACAGTACAATCCTGATCAATATCTTGAAAGCACATTGTGTTTATTTAGCCATACAAATGCCCTGTGGTGACTATAGCTATCATGTACAGGTAACGGATAGATCTTCCTTATTTACAGATGCAAAGAGACCCCTGGCCGGCCAGTTCCAGGAGGAGCAGGAAGTCACCCCAATGCCGGCCAACTGCTTCAGTGTTGCAATCATGGAAGTGGCTGAAAATATCAGAGCCAAAATCTACTCTGTGTTTTCCAGGATAGGTAAGAGCCGTCACACCCCATACGAAAGCACAGAGCCTCAGCTGACCTCCTGTGTCCAGTTCCCAACCACCTCAAGCTGCTTTCTGATAACTGTTGGCACACCATTGGCTGGTGGTTGAGTCATTTTCCACATCACCAGGTCACGTGACTCATGATCATTTCTGTAGCATTCACTGGGCATTCCTATGCAGGTCTGTTATGGTGTTGTAGGCCCGGTTCACACTTGCGTTAAAAACGGTCCGTTCCCGGAACGAATGTTGTACAAACGGAACGGATGTGATCGGATCCAATGTTAACCTATGGATCCATTCACATCCATCGGTTCAAACTGATCCATTCCGCTCAATCCGCAGAGCGGACCACAAGTTTTCAGCTGCAGCTATTTTTCTGGATTGCTGGGCCCAGAGGACCGGAAACGGAAGATGAAGCCCTGCATTGGGGGTAATGAGAGAACGGAGCGTTTCATCACACTAGTGAACAAGCGGACCATTCCAAAGGGCAAAATCCACTGGGGGTGGGGGGACGCAAACCAGGCCTAAACAGTTCACCTGAGTGGGCGGGGCAGGTGGGTGAGGGAGGGTCAAAACCCAGGGGCAGTAGGGAGGGTTTCTTGCAGGCTTCTGTCTTCTTCCGCTTTCAATTGCGTACTGTGTCACGTGTCTATGCTTCTTCCCTCAACCCGGAAGGAGGAAGCGTGGTAGTCACATGGCACGACATGGGATGCAATTGAAAGCGGACGAAGACGGAAGGCGGGAAGAAACCCTCCGTACCGCCTGGCTGCACTTGAAGAAGACGGAATCCTGGGTAAGTTTTAACCGTCCCTTACCCGCCCGGCTGCTGTGGCAACGGAATGAAAATGGATCCGATCGACCAGTGAGCAGATCCGTTTTCACTGATCCGTTTGCCAGTGTGAACCAAGCCTTATGGATCCAGTGAAGCAGAAACCGGATCTGTTTGGCTTTAATTCCCAATGTGAACCGGGCCTAAGAAGCAGAGTGTTAAATGCTGGATGTAGTTTACCTGAACGACCACAACACTGGATGGACACACGCACAACTACTGATTCATCCGCTGGCCCAAGCAGTTTGATTGGAATACAGGGGTGGGGACAGATTGGCAATTGTTTGGCTACCAAACGTCAAGGAACTATACCACGGTACTCTCCATCAGAGCTACCTAAAAGTGACCCTGTAGTGCAGTCTTTTTTAACCTTTTCATCCCGGAATACTTCAAATAATTTTTGGATCTCAGGGAACCCTAGTGTCTCAACAGAGCTGATTATCTACCTCTGTGGATTACCACAAAACATGCACTGTTGGTGGGCCTTGAGGACAGGGTTGGGGAACACTGATTTATGTGACCAGAGAATCTCTATCCTGAAGTTACCAATGGATTTCTGTAAATTCCTGGAAAAATTGGTTAGAAACTTAGCACAGAGAGAGGAATTCTAGTAGCTGCCTTATATACTCGCGTATAAGCCCAATTTTCAGCACAAAAAATGTGCTGAAAAGTTACCCCCTCACCTTATATGCGAGTCAATGGAGCAGAAAAGATGGTGGAGCAGGTTTTTTTTCCTGGCAGAGGAGCGCAATGATCTAGGGATCCTGCTCTTGATAGCTTGCTTCCTGCTATGTCCATGCCCCCATCCCATGTAATACAGGGAGTGCAGAGTGTGCTGCTCAGACTACCTGTGTCCCTTGGCTTTTAGAGCAGAGCGTGCAAGCAACGTGTCAGCGGTGCAATGATCGGGATTCTTCCTGTGTGGCAATCGCTGTGTCTCATATCTATGATGCTATTTAGTGGCATCTTCAGACACAGTTCATCCTGGGGACACATCTGGCTATGGGGAGAGGGGATTGCTTGTACTGGGAGCACATCATGCTTCTGTGGAGGGGGCTAAACTGTGAGTGGGCTTATAAGTCAGTCAGTCACTTTTTCATGGTTTCTGAGGGGAAAATGGGTACCTTGGCTTATACGCTGGTCAGCTTATATGCGAGTATATACAGTACACAGAAATATTGTGAACACGTTTCAGGCTGTATTACTATACATTACAAAGGAAAAACATTCATGTTGTCCGGAAAACAGAAGCGAGCTCTCAGTTTATAAATGCAAACATTCAAACCTATCAGAAAACAAATTAGAAAAAAAACCACACATTTTAGCGTGAGCTAGGCTATAACCACACAATGGCTTGTGTGACCGGTTTAAACTCCTTATTAGCGTAAACAAAACATTGCCATAAAAGAAGCTCACATACTCAGAATTTGCTTTGCACTATATTCAGTGTGATAATGTGACTTTTCTTTAGGGTTTGAGAACTTGCCTGGCTTATCAGCGCTGGATTATGTCACTCTCAGTATAATCAGCAGATATCTCGATTTTAAAGTAAGTGTCAGTTTCATATGATTTGTTTTGTAGACAGTGGTGGCTCCAGCTTCAGATTTTTTGGGGGGGCACGATGGCAAGCTGGTGGGGCCCATTTGGGTAATCAAAATCAATGTTTGTATGGCAAGCATTAGATAATTTTTGTCTAACTCAGGTGAGAAAATTAAAGCTAACTAGTTCAGCATTGATAGAAGCCAAATGTACAATCACAAACAAAACTCATGAGAATTTTAAGCAGATTGTCGAAATAATGGTACTATTATGATAAAAAAAAAGTTACCTACAGATGTACTGGGCTAGCTGGCTGGCATGTTTTAATCCTCACTTGCTAGCAAGCTGCTCCTGTGTGGCCAGATCACAGACAAATCATTCCAGCTCGCAGCCTGACTCTACAAGCAAGGGGAAGAGGCAGGGGGGAGAGAAACACTGTATGTGTAATTCTTTTACTTAGTAGTTAAGCAGCGCTGGAGACTAGAGCTTGGATTTTACATACAGGAAGTTTTGAATCAGGATTATTCCTGCCTGTAAAATATAAGCACTAGTTTATTGGCTAAAGTAAAAGAAAATCAGAAAGCTTTCAGCTTGTAAGCCTTCTTCAGACTCTATTCTTGTTGATAAAATATGAGAGGAAAACAGTAGTACCTGGCACCAAATGCGGCAGGGCAGAGTCACCGGAGCTGAGATACAGAGCGTGCACATCCAAAATCTTAGTAAAGTCCAGTAGAGTAGAGAGAAAACTGGGCACCACTTCTTAGAAGGAGGTAGAGATTTTTTTGTTGTTGCAAATATGTGTCATCCAGATACATTAATTACAAGGGATCTTGCAAGGATTGTGAGGTATGTATGGCAAATAGATAAGACCCTGAGTTTACCTAATGCCTACAGAGACTCAGGCTGACATGGAGAGACCCTATCTTGTTCACTGTACACTGCAAGAGCCTGGAGACAGTTAACTGAATGCTACTGAGGGCACTTGGGCATTGTGATTCCGGAGGAGGGTTCAATGTCCCAGGGTGTCCTAGTATAGCGCCGCCCATGCATATGTAATAACAGTATGGCCAGTGTCACCCATTAACCATTCACCGCCATCCTAACGTATTAAAACGTCATGCTTACCGCTATTAACAGCAACATGACGTTTTAATACGTCGCGCATTCCCGCCGCTGCTACCGCCGTGTGTCCGCCGCTACCGCCGCCATTACCGTCGGGATCCCGTGCTGGGCGATTGGGGAAGAGGACTGAACAGTCCTCTACCCAATCGCAGTGCCTGTAGTGAATGGACGTGACCGCGAACAGCGGCTACGTCCATTCACATAAACAGGAAATGTAACAGTTTAATAAAGTGTGTAAAAAAAAAAAAAAAAAGTGAACACGTCCTATGAGTGTTCACCAGCGCCATCTTGTGGCCAAAAAGTATATTACACCTACAAAATACATACATTTTCAAGTATATACACATCATTAATAAAATTACACTTCCAACCCTCCCCCCCAAAAAAAACACTTGTAAAAAAAAAAAATCAGC
Organism: Hyperolius riggenbachi; assembly: GCF_040937935.1. Lineage (NCBI taxonomy): Eukaryota > Metazoa > Chordata > Amphibia > Anura > Hyperoliidae > Hyperolius > Hyperolius riggenbachi. Next base: position 40,709,133 of record NC_090650.1, on the reverse strand, counting down.
TTAAAAAAAATAAATAAATAGTTGCCTTAGGGACTCAGCTTTTTTTATTCTATATTTTATGGGGGAAAATTAATTTTAATTTATTACATAGGGGCTTGTAATTATGGCCAGAACAAACAGAAAAATAACCACTTATATTTCAAAATAATATACTGTCGCCATACATTGTGGTAGGGACATAATCTAAACGGTTTAATAATCGGGACCACTGGGCAAATAAAACGTGTTTGTTTTATCCACAGGAGAATGTTTAATTTTAAAACTATAAAGGCTGAACACTGAGAAATAATGATTTTTTTTCTTTTTTTTCTGTTTTTCTCATTAAAATGCATTTAGAATAAAAAAATTCTTAGCAAAATGTACTATCCACAGAAAGCCTAATTGGTGGTGAAAAAAATGAGGTATAGATCATTTTCTTCTGATAAGTAGTAATAAAGTTATTAGGGAATAAAAGGGAGGAGCGCTGACAACTGAAAATTGCTCTGGTCCGTTAGGATAAAAACCCTTGGGGGTGAACTGGTTAATTCCACTTTCCAAGTGAAATGCCATTCATTCCTTCAAATAATAACATATAGACAAGACACAGAATATTTATATTGCGCTTTTCTCCTGGCGGACTCAAAGCCCCAGAGCTGCAGCCACTAGGACGCACTCTATAGGCAGTAGGAGTGTTAGGGAGTCTTGCCTAAGGTCTCCTCGCTGAATAGGTGCTGGCTTACTGAACAGGAAAAGCTGAGATTCAAACCCAGAACGCTTGTGTCAGAAGCAGAGCACTGAGCACCAATTTTAGCACCCAGGGCATCTCAATGGAATATTAAAAATGCATGCCAACAATGTGACTCATTTAAAAAAAATCATTTTTACCTCTTATTTACATATAAAAGTTAGCAGAGGTTTTATTAGCCTACTTCAGCTGGCCTGCACTACCGCAGAGGTTTCAGGCAGCTAAGGACTAATGTAATTGTTTTATTGCACACACTATCAAGAAGTAAACAATACCTTTCATCAACAGAGGGGGGTAGGGAATTGGGGCAACTGCTTCAGAGAGCTTATCCAGAGGGAAGATGTGAAGATAGCATCTGTGACTTCTCTAAATAAGGAGGGCTAGAAGGGGAGGGGGGAACATGGCAGCTCCTATAGCTATTAGAAACCAGGAGATATTCCAGGGATAAAAAGGATGCTTAGTTCCCTTTAACCGGAACACTATCCAACCATTGCTTGCCCAGTGTTTGGGCAGCTATACAGGGGCATAACAATAGACCCTGCAAGGGATGCAGCCGCAGGGGGGGGGGGGGCTTAGAAGCCACAGGGGGCCCTGTGAGGTAAGTTTCTTTCCCCTGCCCTGAGAGACTGACAACTAAGAGCAGGATAAGAAAAAAACTTTCTGCTCTCTGCACAATTGTTCTAATGACTGCATCTGCTCAGCCACTGATAACGAATCAAAGTTTTGTAGACAAAGATTTTTAGACAGTCCCTATTCAGTGTGCAGCAGGCTCTTGTGTACAGCGCCCTGCCCTCAACCTCTCTACCCCTTCCCAAGTGCTGTGTACTGTAGTGATGCTGGAGAAGTCTGCAGAGCCAATTCTGCTCCATCAGAGATGGACAGAGTGAGTGTAATAAGCTAGCACACTCGTCTGTCAGTTCTCTGTATGCGTTTTGTGCACACCAGTGTCTGTATGTGTGAAAACATGCATGTTTTATCACAGAAGCTAATGTAATTGATAGAGAAAATGTGTGCAGTGCTTCACTGCTGTCTGTTGTTATCTGCATGGAGAAAACACATTCAAGTGTGCACTAGCCAATAGAATAACATTGCTTCTCAGTTTACCTGTGCAGAAAGCGAGGGGGGAGGGGCATCCAAAGTTTTGCAGGGGGGCCGAGTGATTTCTAGTTACGCCCCTCCAGCTATGCTTATAGTTACACCCTAGCTTTTGTTGTTATTATTACACTTCTCTTCCTTTGCTGTCTGCTCAGGTGGGGGAGGTGTGGCGTGAGATCTGGGCTGAGCTGCGGGCGGAGAACATCCAGCCGGTCACGTCTGATGATGAAGCTCTGGAGGTTATAGAGAAGGCCACAGAGAACATCAGTAAACTGGTCGCTTCTCACCAAACCGAAATGATTGAAAACCACCAGCAGATGGAGCTTCAGGAGGAGCAGCAGAAATACGCAGAGGTGACACTTATTCCCATCTGCCCAGTTGGGCTGATGCATTCTGGGAAGATTAACGTTAGTTTGAAGATAAGCTAGAGAGATTACTAAATGAAGAGGAATTAATTATTCAGGGAATGGAAGATCTCACTTACCAAGGAAGGTTGGACAAACTGGGCTTATTTAACTTGGAAAAATCTTGACTGAGAGGTTACCTGATTAACATGTATAAGTACATCAGAGGGTGATTTGGCGAGCTTTTTTTCCCTAGGGTTGTACAACGGACAAGTTGATCCAGGGGATGGCGGAAAACCTTACAAGACCTGGGCCAATTAGTCAGCCAGGTAAATCCCATCTGTACATGGAGGAAAAAGTTTTTGCCATCTATTTAGAAAGGGGTCCTTCACAGTGAGAGTGGTTAAAATCTGGAATATCTTACCTCAGGAAGTAGTGATGGCAAACTCGATATCTGTAATCAAATAGGGCTTGAAAGCTTTCCTTGCATTGAAGGGCATCCATGGCTATAATTATTAAGTAATTCCCAGGAGAGTTGATCCAGGGATTTATCTGACTGCTGTCTGGAGTCGGGAATGAATTTTTCCCTTTTAAGGCTAATTAGCCCAGGCCTTGTAAGGTTTTCCGCCTTCCCCTGGATCAACTGGGATATGTGCAGGGTCAGGATGTTTTTTTTTTATTTTTATATTTTTTTTCTGGTTGGACTTGATGGACAGATGTCTTGTTTTCAACCAAATTAACTATGTAACTATGTAAGATCACGGAACATTTCACTGGAAATCTGATACATGGTGTGTATCAGAAGTCAGAGGAAATCTGCTATAGGAAGAACAGTAGATGCAGTGCATACATGTATGCAATATGGAATATCCTAGACCAGCAGTGGAGAACCTACGGCACCATGGCAGAGGTGGCACTCCGAGCCGTTTCTGTGGACACGCTCACTGCTGCCCACCACCGCCACTAGATGAAGAGTCTGGGTGTCTTTTCATTATCAAAATAATTCCCGCTTTACTTCCTCTCCCTCTGAAAAGCACCAACCTGGTACAGCGCAGGGAGGCAGACAGGTGAAAAAGGACTATATTTTCACCTGCCGCCTCACTGTACATTGATACCTCTCTGTTCTCAGCTGACACTAGTGCATGGTTTATGTGCATGGTGCACATGAATATATTATGTTAGCTCCCTTGTGCGATTGGTAGGATGCGCTGTCTGTCCCAGGAGAGGACATCAGGATGTGTGCTTTTAATCCCTAGATAGTACTTGCGCAATAGAGGACCCTTCCTCAACCTCCTTCAAGGGGAACTTTCCACCTGGCTGCCGGTGCTTACCCCCTGTGGTTCACCACTCCACACAAGAACGATGGATTCAAGCAAACAGACGAGGGAAGCACTCTTGCTTGGCAATATACCTTATGTTGGACACAACAGTACACAAACGTTTTCGAGCTACTTGCTTTTGTGGGAAGGATATTGTATAAATTGCACTTCTATGCTGTTATTTGTTGTACACCTGAGGAAGAGCAAGTAGCTTGAAAACGTTTGTGTACTGTTGTGTCCAATAAGGTATATTGCCGAGCAAGAGTGCTTCCCTCATCTGTTTGTTTTAATCCCTAGATAGGTTTCATGCAACGAATGTTTGCATGTCTGCACTATGCATGTTACAGGGCCAGAGTTAGGACACCTACGTTTACCTGGGTACTTCTGCGCAGTGTAGGTGACTCAGCAAGAGAATGCATTCTTTTGTAACCAAGACGCTGGCTTTTAACTTGGCTGCAGAGATAGGAATGGTGCCTGCATGATTGATTCCTGTGACTGAAAAAAAACACTCACATGCAAATGTTCAAGCATGCAGCTAATCTTGTCAGTTCTAACAATAAAGTCAGAAATAGTGCTGCTCAAATCCGATCCAGATGAAATCCGTATAGTTGTGATCCGGATTTCATCCTGTTAAAATCAAGTCACCTGTGCGGGATGGGCGGGGGGTTTAATCTTACCTATATTGACGTCTTCTTCATCCGTCCCTCGGCGCCTCCCACGATGCGGTCCAATCCGGCGTTGCGTGACTAAAAACTCTTCCTCTTTCCGGGTTGAAGGAGGAAGTGTTTTTAGTCACGTGACTCCGGATTGGACCGCATCGTGGGAGGCGCCGAGGGAAGGACGAAGAAGACGTCAATATAGGTAAGATTAAACCCCCCGCCCAGCCCGCACAGGTGACTTGATTTTAACAGGATCAAATCCGGATCACAACTATACGGATTTCATCCAGATCGGATTTGAGCAGCACTAGTCAGAAACACCTGATCTGCTGCATGCTTGTCCAGGGTCTATGGCTAAAGGTATTAGAGACAGGGGATCAGCAGGATAGCCAGGCAACTGGTATTGCTTAAAAGCAAATAAATATGGCATCTTCCATATCCCTCTTATTACAGTTGTCCTTTAGAGAGACTCTGAAGCGGAAAAAAAATGATGATATAATGAATTGGTTGTGGAGTGCGGATAATTACTAGAACATTAGTAGCAAAGAAAATATTCTCATATTTTTATTTTCAGCTATATAGAGTATTTTATAACATTGCATCATTCTCTAATATTTGCAGTTTATACACTACTCAGCATTCTAAATGATTTTACAGAGCAGGTCAGTGAACTTTTGAACTGTCCTCTGGAGAGAAAAAGAAAATACAGTGACTGATAGTTGAGATAACGAGCTTCAGAAGACAGAGCTCTCTGCGACTTTGAAAGTCGTAGAGCTCAATGGCTCTTTTGCGTAAATAACAAATGGAGTTTCTTAACTCTTCCTGTACTGGAAACAATATTATACTTATGTCTCTACTCCTAATGTTTTTATTTCTTTTTATTTCTGTACTACACATACCAATCCATTATATCAAAATTTGTTTTTTTTCATTTTTATTTTTTTTTCGCTTCAGTGTCTCCTTAACTTGCATCTGTCAGGTTAACCTATCATTTTCCTGCACAGTTTGTCATGTGACTGCAGAACACTGGTAACTGTTTAGCAGCATTAACATGAAGCCACTACCCTCAGTCCCTCCAACCCATAGATGAGGAGTGTGGTGATGCTACTACTAAAGGATTGAGAACCTTATAAAGAAAAAAATATGACATGCTTAAATAAAGGAGGTGATTGTGTGGTGATATAAGCAGGCGATACATTGTGCCTAAAATAAAACAAACAAAATGTTTCCTTAATTGATTCAAGGAAAACAGCTGTTACTTTCCCAATGACCCTCCTACTTCCTGGAAGCTACACTGATAAAATGACAGCTGGGAAGTGACAAAACCTCTGATATAATGAGGGCTCACAAAGTACTTGATAAGGAAATACTTAGGTCTGTCTTGTTTTGTTTTTTTGTTTTTTTGATGTTGTTGTTTTTAAACTGCAGATTAAAGCAAACTTCAAGCAGAGTGAAATAGTGATGAAAACGTGGGATAAATTCCTGGCACGGACATCCAATTATGAAGTTTTGAAGGTAATGTTATATTGTTGCAGGTTTCCTTTCAGCCTGGCCCCAAGCCTTTGCGCTCACTATACACATCAAGAACTGTGGCAAAAACTGACGAGAAACCATATAGCTGTGTTGATTTTCCTGTCAGTTTTTGTGTATGTTTTCACAGACAGCCACTACAGTGAATAGTGCTGTGTAGAAAACTAATGAACATTGGCACTTGCAGTGGATTCCCAAGAACTGGCATTTAAAGAGAACCCGAGGTGGTTTCTAATAATCCGAATAGCACACAGAGGCTGGGTCTGCATATAATGCCTAGCCTCTGTTGCTATACTGCTCCCCCTAGGCCCCCCCCCCCCCCTGCGCTCTGCTGTGACCCCATAAATCACACAGCTGCACTAGCGACACACAGCGTGTCACAGCCGGCTGTTTACCTTTGCCAGAGTCAGTCTCGCCGCACCCCCGCCTCCTCCATAGCGCCTCTCCCCGCCCGCTGATTTTTCGTCCATAAGGTGAAAAATACCCGCAGGCTGAAATGGTTAAGATATCGCACAGTTTTATTTTATATTTAAATCTAGTTTGTAAATTTTAACTGTTTCATTGTCTCTGCTCAATGACACCTTCATTGAATTATGTCAGAGCTCAAATCTATAAATCATTGATCGTTTTTATCTCTTTCCTGCTCTAGAAAGCCATTTACTGACAGGAAAGTGTTTTATGGCTGTAATTACTTATCAGTGAGGGTTATGCTATAGTCTGACCCAGTCCAACCTGGTCTCGAACCGGATAGAAACTGTCACTTGCATACCCGATGTTTATCTCTTTCAGGCAGAGAAAGAAACAAAGGAAAACAGTTTAGTTATTTGTGAGTTTGGCACTATACATACATATGTCTATCTTATCATGTCACATATCATCTCTGGTTTCCTTTAACTTCTTGCCGACCGCTCCACGCTGATTGGCTTGGACGCGGCGGCAGCCCCAGGACTGCTGATCGCCAATTGGCGTGAATTCCTGGGGGCGGAGATAGCAGGGGATCGCGTGCGCCGATGCCGAAGCCCTGCTCCGTCATCAGTCTTCCAGGGGATCGCCGCTCGGAGACTGATAGACGGCGAAACCATCTATTTACACTGTACAGCGCTGTGATCTACAGCAGCGCTGTACTGGGGACAGCCGTGGCTTTCATAACACATTAGTACATAAAAAAAAAGTATATCATGCCTGAAATAATTTTCCTTTTTGTGTTTCAGAAAGCAAAGCAGCTTCAGAAAAAATCCATTGAGTCCTCCAGACCTAAAGGAAAAGCGCAATATGCCAACATTCACTCCACAGAGATCGTAAACCTCCACACTACGGTACGTGATAGAGAGCTGCCTCCAGAGCATCCCAGCTTTTAGTATCTCCATCTGTAACTGTCACCCAGTGCATCCAGTACATGATTATTACACAGACACAAAGCTCCATATTACAGTATGTGAAAGCTGCCTGTCGACTAAAAATCACTAGCAATTTGTGATTTTGCAATTCAGCATCGCAATCGCCGCTAGTGGAAAAGGGCCCTACCACAGCTTTCACTCTCTCCATCTCAAAGAGCCCTTTTCCACTTGCAGCATTTAGTTTCATTTTTCAAGAACATGTGTGATAATTTCAAATCACATGCGTTTCTATATGAAGATAGAATCACATTGTGTCTTTTCCACTAGTGCGATGCCATTTTCCCCTAAGCGCTGCCTGCTACAGTTTTTTTGCGATTGTGCTTAGGTATAGTCAAGGGGAGCGCACGAAAATTGCTCAGCATGTGCAATTTTTGTACGATTTACAGATGTAGGTTCAAGCCCCGCCCCCTAACCTCCCAAAAATTGTAATCGCACTGCAGAAAACCTAAACGCCAAAAATCCCAACGCAGCACTCAGGAAATAGCATTTTGAAACTACTGAAAATTGCGATCACAATCCCAGCATGATTGCGATCGCAATTTGAAGTGGAAATGGTTTCTGCCCTCTGATGCATCCAATGCATATTTGTTACACAAACGCAAACCTCCATACCACTGCATGTGACAGAAAGCTTCCTGCTGAGTGGGCCATAACAACTGCTTTCATTTTCCGCCTCTGTAACTGTCACCCAATGCATCCTCCATAGCACGGCTTGTATCAGAGAGCTGCCTGCCGAGTACGCCATAATTGTGGCAACCCCAATCTCAGGTTTGTTGGCTGATGAGTGTATTGTCTCCCGCTAACGCTTTCATATTGTTTTTAGGTTCCTTGCGGCCGTCGTGTGACTGTAGAAAGCACACCCAGCAAACTAACAGGAGGACCCCTGGCGGATACAGATCTTGCTGTAAAGAGGGTCTCAATTCGGGGAGGAGCTCTGCAGAAAACCAAAGCCGTCAAAATGACCAATTGAACATTTATGCTAGCCGTACACGAGATTTTAAGGCAGTCTTCATATAAGATAACTGCGTAAGTTCATTTATCCAAAATGGCCCCCTCAGCCAGTGCAACTCCAACACCAGCTCCCTCCTCATCTGCAACCGCTGGCAAATGGCATTGTTTGATCTGCAAATTAGGACTTTCATTTGTTTACACCCAACACCACCACTCCCTCTGGCTGCTAGGTGGCGCTGTTGTGAAATAACCACATGGCCTATGTTCATTTTAGTCATGTTTCTACTGCAAAACAAACAGAACTGCCAAGATGTATCTATATCTAAGCAGAAGAAGGCCTTGCTCTTCATTTTACACACCACACTCAGTACCTGGAGGCGGAGGAGGGAGCAGGCACAGGGAACATCAGGAGGTCGGCATTTTTTCATTACTGCGCTTCTTATTGTTAGAATTATCAGAAAATAATCTCAAGCAATTCTTTGAATGGTCTGAAGCCTCATTCCTGATATATTTATTCATTTTTAATACCGTGGACACGATATAAGAACCTGGTTTTATTGCTGTCTTTTTCGCCCTTGCAGATATTTTCTCTCATTTCCTGAATATTTTTTTGGCTTTAAAGAGAACCTGAGCTGGGTTTGAAGAATGTGATCTGAATACAGAGGCTGGATCTGCCTATACAGCCCAGCCTCTGTTGGTATTCCAAACCCCCCTAATGTCCCCCTGCACTCTGAAATCAGACATAGATCACAGCCGGGCTGTGTGGCTGTGCTTACATCTGTAGTGTCAGTCTCGGCTGCTCCCCCGCCTCCTGCAGAGCTCCGGTCCCTGCCCCCCTCCCTTCCCTCTAATCAGCGAGGAGGGAAGGGAGGCAGGCAGGGACCGGAGTTCTGCAGGAGGCGGGAAGAGCAGCAGACTGACACTATAGAGAAAAACACAGCCGACAGCACGGCTGTGATTTATGAGGGATTGCAGAGTGCAGGGGGACCTTAGGGGGGTTTGGAATACCAACAGAGGCTGGGCTGTATAGGCAGATCCAGCCTCACTATGCAGATCACATTGTTCAAACCCAGCTCGGGTTCTCTTTAATGTAAAAACTACAGGAAACAGGATCAACTGGAATAAAACTAGCTAGGGATTAAAACTTTTACTCCATCTATAAAAAAAAAGTTTTATTTGTGGATTACCGTATTGCTGTAGGAAATATTTCCTCACATCGGTTTAGATTCATCAACCGGAGCAGCAGCACAAGTTAAAGGGGCAATATTGCAAAAATTGTAACATTTATAATACATGTAAACACATACAAATAAGAAGTATGTATTTACAGAGTAAAATGAGTCATACATTACTTTTCTCCTATGTTGCTGTCACTTACAATAGATAGTAGAAATCTGACATAACCGACAGGTTTTGGACTAGACCATCTCCTCATGGGGGATTGTCAGAGTTTTGTTTATTTACAAAAGCACTTAGTGAGTGGCATTTCCTCCATCTAACTGACAAAAATGTGTGCAACGAGCAGGGAGGCTGGCCAGCATCATTGTATAGGTAAATCCTTTTCAGGAAATAACTTAATAAAGAATTAAAGTCTTGCTGAGAATCACCCATGAAAAGATAGACTAGTCAGATTTCTACTATCTACTATAAGTGACAGCAACATAGGAGAAAGTAAATTTATGGCTCAGTGTACAGTGGAACAAACATACTTCTTATTTTATATTTATTTTTACACGTTTTCAATTTTTGGTGATAGTGGTCCTTTAAATGGTCTTGCGCGTTCTAATTATACTAGTGCAACTTAATGCTCCCTCGGGCATGCTGCACATGCTACTGGCAATGTTGCGTGTGTTCCTTAGAAACGCCCAATACTTTGAAAGGCCGCTTGATAGTGACTTCACTAGCACCGCCGCTGCTACATTAATTAGCGTAGTGGCGCGGCCACGCTAGTGCACTATCACGCAACCTTTTAACCTATCAGGCGTTGCTAAGGAACGCATGCTAGGCTGCCACTAGCGCGCATAGCGTGCCCGGGGAGTATTAAGTTGCGCTAGTATAATTAGCGTGCATAAGGCCATTTAACTCGCGCTGCTGCAGCACATTCCTGTTGATATATCAACCCCTTCCTGTCTAAAGTGGATCCAAAGCAAATCCCTCCTACAGCATGGCTCCCAACTGTCCCTTTTTTAGAGGGACAGTCCCTCTTTGGGAACCAAATCCCCCTGTCCCTATTTCTTCCTCTTCTGTCCCTCTTTCAGGACTGATGTACAGATTTAGGAAATATGTATTTTTCTATTGAAAAGTTTGTCTAATTGACTCTAAACTTTATTCCCATCTCTTTAAATTGATATATTTATTGGCTTCAAAAGTTAATATGAAGGAAAACTAATGATAAAAAGGACCAGTTGGTTTGAATTATAAAAACAATGTGTTTTGCTTATGAATTCTAAGTGGTATGCCTGACCATGGGCGTGGCAGGGGCATGTCTGGGAGCGTGGCATGGGCATGTCTGGGGGCGTGGCAGGGGCATGTCTGGAGGTGTGGCAGGGGCATGTCTGGAGGTGTGGTAGGGGCATGGCAGGGGCATGTCTGGAGGTGTGGCAGTGGCATGTCTGGGGGCGTGGCAGGGGCATGTCTGGAGGTGTGGCAGGGGCATGTCTGGAGGTGTGTCTTAAAGAGACACTGAAGCGAGAATAAATCTCGCTTCAGTGCTTATATTCAGCAGGGGTAGCTAAACGGGGGTCCCTTACCCCCCAAATCCCCCCCCTCCTGCAAAATCTACGACCAAATTGGTCGTAGATTTTGCTGCTGTTGAGGCAGGGCTAACAGCTGCAGCCCTGCCTCTCAGCGCCGTCTACCAGCGGCACATCGCTGCCTCTCCCCCGCCCCTCTCAGCGAAGGAAGACTGAGAGGGGCGGGGGAGAGGCGGAGATACGCGCTGACAGAGTGCGCGTGAGGCAGGGCTGCGGCCATTAGCCCTGCCTGAATGCGGAAGTGATCCCCCGCTGCACGGAGGGGATTTGGGAGGTAAGAGACCCCCGTTTAGCCGCGGGATAGCGGCGTTTTAGCAGGGGCACACATGCCCCTGCTGAATATAAGCACTGAAGCGAGATTTATTCTCGCTTCAGTGTCTCTTTAAAGACATTCCTCTTTCTTACCTCAGAAAGTTGGGAGGAATGCATTGCATTATATACTTTGTACGTTTGCAACCTGCATTTATTTATTTTTTCTATTGCTAAATGTGATTTTGTGAAAATGGTGTTTTCTGCAGTTTATTTTACCCGGGGCTTCTTCCAGCTTTCTGCAGTCGTCCTGCGCCCTCGCCATGACTCCACCATCCTCCAGTCACCTGCCCACAGTTCCCCTCTGTCAGCTGGCAACTCGCTCAGCTATTGCGCATGTGTAGCGCAGTTTTATGTACAGCACATGAGCAGAACGCTCCTCTCCATGGGAGCACAATTAGGAGACACGCAGACTGGGGCTGTGCATCCAGCATGCAGAGGGGCGCTACGGATGAACTGAGGGTCACACAGTCACGTTGAGTGCACGGAACAACTGCAGGGGGCTGGAAAAGCCCCACGTAAGTTAAACTGCTATCTCCCCCCCCCCCCCCCACCCACCCACCCACCACTACCATACAGTGACCACAGGAGGGTTTTTATTTTGCTTATTGGGTTTCAACCACCATGTTTGTGAGTGGCAAAGTCTTCACCCTTCCTGTTCAATGATACCCATAGATCCGTTGTGTGCTTCACTTCCTGTTCAGTGACACCAAGGGATCTGCTGTGTGGTGCACTTCCTGTTCACTGACACCCAGGGGTCTGCTGTGTGGTGCACTTCCTGTTCAGTGACACCCAGGGGTCTGCTGTGTGGTGCATTTCCTGTTCAGTGACACCCAGGGATCTGCTGTGTACTGCACATCCAGTTCAGTGACACCAAGGGATCTGCTGTGTGGTGCACTTCCTCTTCAGTGACACCAAGATATCTGCTGCGTGCTGCACTTCCTGTTCAGTGACACCCTGGCATCTGCTGTGTACTGCACATCCAGTTCAGTGACACCGAGGGATTTGCTGTGTGGTGCACTTCCTGTTCAGTGACACCAAGGGATCTGCTGTGTACTGCACATCCAGTTCAGTGACACCAAGGGATCTGCTGTGTGGTGCACTTCCTGTTCAGTAATGCCAAGGGATCTGCTGTGTGGTGCACTTCCTGTTCAGTGACACCAAGGGATCTGCTGAGTACTGCACATCCTATTCAGTGACACCAAGGGATCTGCTGTGTGGTGCACTCTCTGTTCAGTGAGACCCTGACCTGCTTTGTGGTGCACTTTCTGTTCAGTGAGACCCTGACCTGCTGTGTGGTGCACTTCCTGTTCAGTGACACCCTGGGATCTGCTGTGTGCTGCACTTCCTCTTCAGTGACACCTAAGGATCTGCTGTGTGCTGCACAATAAAAGGGCACCTGGAAATGTGGACGCACAGGAAAGCCGACAGTAGAATATTAGTAATGTTACCAATATTCTACTATTAAAGTGCAAAGAAGTATTGTAAAATATCTGTATAAAATACTGTTACTGCCACCCAGCAGCGTCAACCATTGCAAAAAGAAAAGAAAAAAACTTCATTGCCTATGGCAGCGCCCAAACTTCCACTTCTGGCTGACCCCAAATTTCCTACTTCTGGGATCCACTGTGTGCTGCACTTTCTGTTTAACAACACCCAGTGAACCGATGTGTGCTGCTCTTCCTGTTCAGTGACACCCAGGGGTCCACTATGTGGTGCACTTCCTGTTCAGTGACATCCAGGGATCTTCTGTGTACTGCACTTCCTGCTAAGTGAAACTTCCTGTGGAAGTGATAAAATTGGCCAATGAAAATTGTATATGCACACCCTAAAAGTAAACCTGAGATGGGGACTTAAGAAAAAAATATACATACCTGGGGCTTCCTCCAACGCCCTCCAGGCTTATCGCACCCATGTCGTCCTCTGCCTCCTTGTTTGTCCACAATTGGCCCCGGAATGTCCTCCAGTGTGGGGCCAACTGCGCATGTATGGCCCGGCTTTGCGTGCGCTCCCATTGTCAGGAGCATGCCGCAGGTGCGGAACGCTCCCAGCCATGGGACCGAGACGGGGAAGAGCGTGCAGCTGGACTGCGCCTGCGCCAACTGGCCCCAACTGGATGACTTAACTGGCCAGTTGTGGACGAATGAGGAGGCACAGGGGTACGGCGAGGGAGCGATAAAACTGGAATGGGGTGGAGGAAGCCCCAGGTATGTATATTTTTTCTTAAAGAGACACTGAAGCAGAAAAAAATTATGATATAATGATTTGTATGTGTAGTACAGCTAAGAAATAAAACATTAGGAACAGAGACAAAAGTCTAATATTGTTTCCAGTACAGGAAGAGCTAAGAAACTCCAGTTGTTATCTATGCAAAAGAGCCATTGAGCTCCACAACTTTAAAAGTCACAGAGAGCTCTGTCTTCTATAGCTTATTATCTCAAGTGTGAGTCACTGTATTTTCTTTTTCTCTGCAGAGGACAGTTCAAATGTTCATTAGCCTGCTCTGTAAAACCATTTAGAATGCTGAGTAGTGTGTAAACTGCAAATATTAGAGAATGATACAATGTTATTAAAAACACTACATAAATGAAAATAAAAATATGAGAATATTTTCTTTGCTACTAATGTTCTAGTAATTATCCGTACTACACAACCAATTCACTATATCATAATTTTTTTCGCTTCAGTGTCTCTTTAAGTCCCCATCTAAGGTTTACTTTAAAAGAGCAGCACAAATCTAAGGTCTCATTAGGTAATAAATCAGTGCAGTGAGGAGTTATGGGGAGATGATGTCACTCAGTCTTCAGATACACAGATAGCAGCCGCTGTGCCCTCCCCTCCCCCAGACATCACACTCACAACGCTTCTGCAGTTTTTGGATACCAAAAATATGTTTCTTTATTTCATTAAGATATATAAATAAGTTACAGATTGATAAAATACTGCATGCATTTATTTAGATAAATAACAAACACCTTTTCAGCCGCTCTTAGAGAAAACCTGGAGAGAGATGAATGTGGGCGGAGCCATTGCTGTGTCGCTTTAGGAACATGCAGATTCCCTGGCTGCCCTGCCGATCGATCCTCTGCTCATTCCCTGACGCAAAAGTATGCAGGTCAGGTGTTAAGTCTGACTCCACGTCTGGAGCCGGAAGGTTCAGCATGACATCCGGGAACGTACGGTCCTAAAGAGAACGTAAACATGGCAGCCTCCATGCTTGTCTAAGTTCAGGTTACCTTCAAAACTGTACTTCGGGGAACCAGCTAAACATGAACAGTTGAAGTAGAACTTCAGGCATAAAGGTAAAGGCTAAAAGGAGGGTACAGACTAACCAAAGGCTAGTCTGTACCCTCCTAACATATAAAAGCTACAGTTATCTCTTAAAGGACATCCAAGGTGAAAATAATCTGATGAGAAAAACAATATCTGTCCTCTTCCTCCTAAAAATCACTTTTTTTTTAGATATCCTAGTTTTATTTTATGTTTAAATCTAGTTTTTAAGTTTTTACTGTTTCATTATCTCTGTTCAATGACACCTTCATTGAAGAATGTCAGAGCTCAAATCTATGAATCATTGACCCTTTTTATCTCTTTCCTGCACTTAGAAGACATTTACTGACTGGCTGTAATTACTTATCAGTGAGGGTAAGGCCCATACACACGTCAGATTTTTCCCGCACGACGGGTCGTTTGAACGCCCCGTCGTTCAGTCGTCCGCACGCCAAATCGGGCGTGTGTACAGACCGTCGTTCGGGTGATAAGACTGGTCTTGAGCGATCCGCCCGGACGTTCAAACAACCCGTCGTTCGGAAAAATCCGACGTGTGTATGGGCCTTATGCTATAGTCTGACCCAGTCCGACCCGGTCCCAAACCCAAACAGAAATTTCACTTGCATACCCAATGTTTACCTCTTTCAGGCAGGGAAGAAAAAAACAGCCTAGTTATTTTAGTGCTTGGCACTGTACATACACATGTCTATCTCATCATGACACGTCACCTTGGTTGTCCTTTAAAAACACATTTGGGTCACATGACTCCTGGGCTTCTGATTCTTGCCGAGAAACACTCAGGCTTGTCTATTGGGGGAAATTCTGCCTCCGCTAGGGTGGTCATGTGATTTCCAATATATGCTGTAATACTGGCTTATCCGGATGGCTGGACTTCAGCATAGGACATGCACAACTGTTTCATGTAAGAGGGGAATCTGGGGGGCTACCTGAGAGTTATCCGACACACACACATTACAGAAAGGCAACCTTGGTATAGAAACACGTAATAAATGATCCTTCCTGGCCACACAATCTACACAGTTCTCAAACACTGGATGTCCCTGACGCCCTCTGAATGTTCAGCAGCCAGTCAGAATCAGACATCAGATCCGAGGGGCCAAACAAATGTGACACCTGCAGGAAAAGGCAGAAAATAGGGATTACATGGAATTAAAGTGGACCTGAACTCTTGCACAGGACAGAAGGAAAACATAGAAATGCACCCTGTATGTATTTAGAGAGATTAGCCTGTTTAATTCCTCCTCATTTATAATCACAGGTTTTAATTTGATCTCTCCCATGTGTCACATGACTGCCTATGGCAGAGTTGGCAGATAAGGCCATTTGAAAGCACAGACTGTAAACAATATGTCTGCTTCCATGAATCAGGAAGTAGAAACTGTGCAGATTTATTTTAGGACTTGTATCAGCTGTAACAAAGAAATGTTTTTTGTTTAAAGGTTATTATGCTGTTGTGTATCTTTTAGAGCAGAGAGGACTTCTGGGTTCAGATCCACTTTAAAGGACACCGGAAGTGAGAGGGATATGGAGGCTGCCAAATTTACTCCCATTTAGTTTCAAAGACTTTTATTAAAGTGTGCCTAAAAATAATCAACACTTAAGCAGTACTGTTTAACATAGGTACACATTTACAGAATACACCGGCAGCAATTGCTTAGATCAGAATAATCAGAATATACAATTAAAATTGTACATTTTTTTATGATAGTGGTCCTTTAAGTTCTCTCAAATATAATTATAAGAAAGTGGGTGAACTAGGGCTTTAGGTTCATGCTTCAATCTTACATACATGCAATAATTTCATCATATCAATCTTTTAGCTGTATGACCCCATTCTAAAACGGAAACCTGAGGTGAGAGACCTAAGGAGGCTGACATATTTATTTCCTTTTAAAAAATGCAAATTGCCTGCTTACCTTCTGCCTCTAATACTTTCAGCCATAGACCATGAACAAGCATGCAGCAGATCAGGTGTTTCTGACATAAAAAGCACTGATGATTGGGTGTCAGGAAGGGGTTAAGATTATGGGTTTGGGCGGAGGTGATGGTTAGAGGTCATAACCAGTTTAATGTTAAGTTGGGGAAATTAAGGTTAGATGTCAGGAGGGGTGTTAACATAGCCGGCCTTTGACCTGTGCGACCAGAGCGGCCGCTCAGGGCGCCGGCTTCCAAGGGGGAGCCTACCTTTACTGAGGGCACCAACAAATGGCTACCTATACTGGAGGCACCTATGCCTGGCTACCTATGGGGGGATGGGGACCTTTAACTGACTTCCTACACTGGGGGCACCTATGCTTTGCAACCTATATTGAGGGCACCTACACATGAGATCCTATACTGAGGGCACCTATACTGAGTCTGAGGGCTTTTTTTTGGGGGGGGGGGGGGGGGGAGGCGCACTGCGGCTATAACGTGTGGTGCAAATTGTCGTTGCTGTGCTATCATTCTAAATGGGGGGGGACTAACTGTCCCACTGATTGTTTTTATTAATATTCCTGAAAGGTTCAAGCCTTCATTTTTAAGTATATTCAGGATAATGCACTCTTTCCATCCCTTTGTGGTTATTATTAGTATTTTTCTATTATACATATGTAATGTGTCACAAAGATCTGAGCATTTTGCGTGATGTGTCATGACGTCAAAAAAGGTTGGGAACCCCTGTCCTAGGAGATATCTCAGGAGAAAAGGTGAATTGCATATGGGCCTGTGTGTGTGTGCGCACGTGCGTGTATGTGTGTGCAGGCGGGAAGAGGATGAAGGGGGGGCACAAAAATCAGGTTTCGCTCAGGGAGCTGTGAAACCTAAGACTGGCCCAGGGTGTTAACATTAAATTGGGGATGTTAAAGGGGAACTGAAGTGAGAGGGATATGGAGGCTGCCATATTTATTTCCTTTTAATCAATACCAGTTGCCTGGCAGCCCTGCTGATCCTCTTCTTCTAATACTATTAGCCATAGCCCCTGAACAAGCATGCAGCAGATCAGGTGTTTCTGACTTTAAAGTCAGATCTGACAAGACTAGCTGCATGCTTGTTTCTGGTGTTATTCAGATACTACTGCAGAGAAATAGACCAGCAGGGCTGCCAGGCAACTGGTATTGATTAAAAGGAAATAAATATGGCAGCCTCCGTATACCTCTTACTTCAGTTCCCCTTTAACCCGGATAAGATGGTCCAGAGGTAATGCCCCTGACTGCGGACCAGAAGGATGCGGGTTTGACCCCACCTCTCACATGTTGACCACATAATGAGGCAGGCATATATCTCTGTGCTGCTGGGAATAAACATCCTTCCCCTTATCAGATTGTAGGGTGAGGAGATAGGCTGTGGGCAGCCATAAGAATGTTTAATGCTCTCTCATTCACTCTGCACTGTTCTACTTCGATAAACAAAGCAAACTATGCTGACAGGAGTGTGTTGTGGCCGGGCAGATCATTGAATGAAATCTGCCAGCCTACTAGACACTCCTGTCAGCACAGCATGCTTTTATTGAAGCAGGACAGTGCTGAGTGAATGAGAGAGCGTTACACCTTCAAAATCCATCCCCTGAATAAATTAACACCGGAGAGGATAACTGCCAACCTGGATTTTACAAATCTGCTCCACAGTCAAATGGACCCAAACACTCTAGTAACCCGGTACAACAAACACATTCTCCAGGGAAAGGTGTGAAGAATTCTCTGCCTTCTTCACAAACAAGGTGTCTACCATCCGTGCCAGCATTACACTAACAACATCAATTAACCACTGGACTTTGCATCTGCCTACTACCGTACCACCATGGCAAGTCTTTGACACTCTGAGTGAAGAAGATTTTGGAATTCTCATTCAAAGTCTCCGCCCCACTACCTGCGACCTGGATCCTGGCCCAACTGGATCCATAATGCAGTGCCCAGAGCTGATCAGTCCAGCACTTCACAAAATCACTCAGTGCTCCTTGCAAAGTGGACTTTTCCCAGAAGGACTAAAGAAAGCAATCATAAAACCCCTCTTGAAGAAACCATCACTAGATCCTGATTCTGTAACCAACTACAGACCTGTGGCGAACTTACCATTCCTATCAAAAGTTATCGAGAAAGCAGTCGCCAACCAGCTAGAAGCCAGGCTTACAGATAACAACATCTTTGATACTTTGCAGTCAGGATTCAGGAAAAGGCACAGCACTGAAACGGCATTAGTCCGAGTAATGAATGATCTACTTACTGCAAGGGACAAGGGTGATTGCTCAATTCTGATTCTTCTTGACTTGTCTGCAGCATTTGATACTGTGGATCATGAAATACTAATCCAGCAACTGAAGAATTACTGGGGCCTAAGGGGTACTGTTCTTAGCTGGTTTCAGACCTTCCTATCTGGCAGGACACAGCAAGTATGTCTGGGCACACACTACTCATCCAGTGCCACTTCCCTATGGAGTTCCACAGGGTTCTGTACTATCACCATTACTCTTTGCAGTCTACATGCTCCCACTGGGCAAAATAATCCAGAACTACGGCCTAAGATACCATTGTTATGCAGATGACACACAACTGTATCTGTCCTTCAAGCCTGGCACCCCAGACCCATCAGCATCCATAAATGCGTGTCTAGTGGATTTACAAAATTGGATGAACACTAGCTGGCTGAGGCTGAACTCTGACAAACCAGAGGTGTTGGTGGTAGGTGGTCCACACATGATGGATAAAGTTCAAAACGCTCACCACCTCAAACTAGCAATTGGGGGAGATACTGTACAGTATAAAGACTGTGCGAAACCTTGGGGTGATCCTGGATGTAAATCTAAAACTCAAACAGCAGATATCAGCTGTCGTCAAGTCTTCCTTCTTCCATCTAAGAAATATAGCGAAAATCAAACACCTTATCCCAGCTGAAGACCTACCTGTCCTGGTTCATGCATTTGTATCCTCCCGCCTAGACTACTGCAACGCCCTGTTCATCGGATCTACAGATAAGGTTCTGCGCCCCTTACAGCTAGTACAGAATGCTGCAGCCAGACTCCTAGCCAATGCCCCCCGCAGCTCACACATCACCCCAGTACTGCAAACTCTTCACTGGTTGCCAGTAAAATGGAGAATCAATTTTAAGATCTGCCTGCTGACATTCAAGGCTCTACACCACATGGGACCCAAATACATAGCGGATCTATTGGAACTTTATGCTCCTCCACGCACCCTCCGTTCTGCCAACAAGATGAAGCTGGTTATTCCCAGGATACACTTAACATTTGGTGCTCGGGCCTTTTCCTACGCAGCCCCTACTCTATGGAACTCACTTCCACAATCAGTACGAGAGGCTCCTTCTCTGGACAGCTTTAAAAAAAGGCTAAAAACTCGCCTCTTTTCCCTAGCCTTTGAGACTGCATAATGCAGGGTCACAGCGCTTTAAGTCCCCAAGGAGAAAAGCGCTATATAAATATTATTGTTATTGTTGTTGTAACTGCTGCCCATCACCTCACCTAGCTCTACGGAAGGTCTTATAAGAGGAAGGATGTTTGTTTTCCCTTTTACTACCACTTTGTCATCAGAAAGGCCCTCCTGCCTGCATATTTAAGGTGTTTAGGGAAAAAAAGGCAAACTTTGATACTGTTCCTTTAATGTTTTGTTAATGTTTTGTCAAGTCTCGGGAGTGACTGAACACCTTCACTGCAGGTAACCGCTAATCATACTTTATTATCCTCTATGCTCATTTCACACTATTCAGTTTTACTTCATGGTTACACAACTGCTGAGTGTTTTAGGTGCCTAGATGATGGCCATGGTTTGAAATTCAAAGTGAATTACCTTTAACTGGTCTATGCAGGTACAACGATAAATTCAGAGGTGCCAGTTGTCTTCTGCCCACGCCGTGAGACCTGGAGAGGACGCAGTCTACATACATGTCCCAGAAGTCCTGGGCTAACCCGTCAAACAGAGCGTTATGCTTGGGGTTTGCAGATTCCTTCAAGTAGATCATAAAGTCCCAGAGGCCCATGATGGTGTCGGCCACTCGAAGCTTCTTCATCTCCACCAGCTTGTTGGATGCAGCTTCCCAGCACTCGTGGTCAATCTCCCCAAGGCTCCCCAGGTTTAGATGGCCTTCTCCTTCCTTGTTATATAGGGATTTGGTACAGACTGAGGTCACCATGAGGAGGTAGAGCAATGGAAAGCTTGCGGTGAAATCCATTTCCTGTGGAGAATAAAAACAGGGATGACAACAACAAATGTCCCATGAAGTTCAGTCCTCAAAGTGCAGACAATTGAGGTTCTTTAATATGTATAAAATGCCTGTTGGGATTGGAACTACTTCAATGACAATAGTGGTAAAGAAGTGCCCAGAGGAGTGTAAAACTGAGTTAAAAACAGCAATAAAAACTTAAAGAGACTCTGAAGCCTCATAAAATTACGCTTTTTATTCACTTTCACTTCTGCAATATCTGTATAGCTAAAATGCCGCATTCCTCCGGCAGAGCGCTGTGTTTAAATCCCCCAAATACCGGGGCAAAAAACCACGACTTTCAAAGTCGTGGGTTTTGCTGCCCGGGGAGGCAGAGCTTAGTGCTGTAGCTCTGCCTCCATTAGCGTCAATCCACCGCTGATCTGTGCCTCTCCCCGCCCCTCTCAGTGAAAGAAGACTGAGAGGGGCGGGGACAGGTGGTGATCAGCGGGGATTGACGGGAGTAGAGGCAGAGCTACAGAGCTAAGCTCTGCCTCTATCAGGAAGCGCTCCCGACATTTTAACCCGGGGATTTGGGGAGTTAAAACTCAGCATTCTGCCGTGTTTTAGCTATTCTGATATTGCAGAAGAGAAATATTGAATACAAAGTGGAATTTTAGGAGGCTTCAGAGTCTCTTTAAAGGGGTAAGGATAACGAACCTCCTCAAATGAGAAAAATACATTTTATTTTAGCACAGGCACCGTGTTTAACGGGTCTAAGCCCGCTTCCTCAGGCCAATAAGTGTGCCAGAGCATACAGCATCTATTAGCATGTGCATCTATGGAAGCGCTCCATGCTAATAGATGCTGTATACTCTGGCACACTTAGTATCCAGAGGAAGCAGGCTTAGACCCATGAAATGCGTTGCCTGTGCTAGAATAAAATATATTTTTCTCATTCGAGAATGTCGTCATTGAGGTAAGCCCCCTCACTCCTTTACATTTTTATTGCTGTTTTACACTCCTCTAGGCGCTTCTTTACCCCTATTGTCGCTTGAAGGAGTTCTGATCCCAGCAGGCATTTTTTTTATATATACTGTATGTTTGATGGCCACTGCGTCCATTCACAGTCCCATCGCTGGGAGCCTCCAGCTCAGGCGCAGTACAAGGTTTTCTCGAACTGCGCCTGTGCAGGACACTCCCGGCGACGGGAGCGTGAATGAGGACGAGCACGGCCAGGGCTGCGCAGGCGCAGTGGCCATTGACTTGCAAGTCAGCAATAACTAAACTAAACCACAACTGAGAACCGGAGGATCGTTCTGTGATGGTGCGGGCACAGGGCGGCTGCAGGGGGTGGCAGAAGCCCCAGGTAAGTAAAAGTCTTTTTTTTTAAGTCACTTCAGTTGTCCTTTAAGCTGAAATGACTCCTTTCCCATGTATACATATCCTTGCTATGAATCCCTGCCATGTATAGAGATGAAGTGAAGGGATTGCCTTTTTGCACAGCAATATAGGAGTGTCACCTCACCTTAGCCATCAGTCCTGTAAGTGCGAGCTAGAAGCGCCTTCAGTAATTCAATGCCAGGAAGATGAGAGAAACAGAAGAGTTCTATTTATTAGCCTCCAGCTTTGAAGTGATCACTCGGAGAGCCACAGAGAGAGCTGTGTGTATACTGAGTGCTTGTGCTGAGTGCTCCATACAAGTGATAATGGGGTCCTCTTACAATGAGACCCACCATGGCTCTCCACACACCTCGCTCTACACTGACACCCCCTCCTGCAATCCTCTTCTGCACAGTTCAGTAGTCTAAGTGCCACTTTATGTAATTACCAGTCAGGCAGCAGTTTCTAGGCCATAGAGCTCCCAGGGCAAGGGTGTATAAATTGCGTACCACCAGGGGCATTGCTAGCCACAATGATCAGTGGCCCGGATCTAGACTGGGGTGCCCCGGATGTCCCCAAGGCAGAGTCAGCAGTGGTACCTCAATGGCGGGCATGCTGGGAGCTGTGGTGCATCAATCGGGGGTATGCTGGGTACTGTGGTGCTTCTATGTGGGCATACTGGGTGCTGTGGTGCCATGCTGGGTGCTGTTATGGGGGCATGCATGGAGCTGTGGTTCTTCTATGGGGTCATGCTGGGAGTTGTGGTGCCTCAATGGGAAGCCCATGGGAGCATGGGAAGAGGTCCACTAGAAGGTCGGAGAATGCTTTGGGGGGACTGCCAGATAACCTGGCATCAGGCCAGCCTGCCCAGCAGAAAGCCAGACTAATCAGCACAGAAGAAAGGTAACTCTGCCTAGTTATGGTTAAGTGACACTGCCTATTTATGTAATATGCTGCATTTTAGTTTTTTTTGTATTAAAACCACTTAAGGGACAGGCTAATTCTGCTTGATTTGTGCTGGGTGGGCTCTCCAGCCCACAGCACAGATCACATTGCAGCCAGGGCGATCAGACTTCCCCCCCTTTTTTTCCCACTAGAGGGATGTCCTGCTGGGGGGAGTCTGATCGCTGCCGGCTATTTTGCTGTAGCGGGGGAGGGGGGCTCCTCCTCAAAGCCGTGCGACGTAAACACCAGGGATTTCTTCCCCGCGTGTTTACATTTAGCCTGTGAGCCGCGATCGGAGGCTCGCAGGCTGTTCACGGAGACACCCTCCGTGAACTGACATGGAACGGCCGCTCCATGTAATTCCACTTACGACCTGCCGCCGCCTGTCGGCGTTAGGCGGTCGTTAAGTGGTTGAAGAAGGGGGCTTCATCCAACATTTTGCTGGGCAGGCCTACTTAGACCGTTGTTAAAGAGACTCTGTAACAAAAAAAAAGTTCCCCTGGGGGGTATTCACCTCGGGAGGGGGAAGCCTCAGGGTCCCAATGAGGCTTCCCCCTACTTTGTAGCTGCAGGCAGTCCAGCGCTGGCTCCCCCAAAGCGACCCACAATCCTCACTCGTCAAGCCTGACAAGCTAGATATATTTACCTTCCCTGGCTCCAGCGGGTGGTGCTGTTGCGGCTCTCAGCACAGAGATAGGTGGAAATAACCGATCTCTGTCGGGTACCCTCTACTACGCAGGCGCAGGAGACTTGTGCCTGCGCAGTAGAGCGAACCGACAGCGACCGGCTATTTCCGCCTATCTCAGAGCGGAGAGACGATACTGCGCCTGCGCTGGAGCCGGGAAGGTAAATATTTATATCTCCGCTGTTCGGAGGGGTACAGCGAGACCGCCGCGGGACACAGGAGGACGGGGGAAGCCTCGATGGGATCCGGAGGCTTCCCCCACCCCAGGTGAGTACCCCCCATGGGAACTTTTTTTAGTTAAAGGTTTTCTTTAAGTCCATGTAAATATGGCTCCACCCATGACCACACCCACATTCTTGTGTTTACAGCAATAGTTGAGGAGAGCCGCCCCCTTAAGGATCAATTCGTGCACTACTTGCAAAGCAAGGAGCCAGCAGCTCATACACTGTTTGGTTCAATACAAAAAACAAAAAACTGCTGTCTCAATGCACGTACAATTAGGGATCGCTCAGTTGATTGCACAGTGTGTTTGGTGTTCAGGTGGTGGCTGAGGACCGTATTGATCACAGGTAGCTTGGTGTTTTTTGCATAGGCTGCGGCTGGGCGATTACACCTCGCATAATACCTGATCAGGTCCCTCATAGAAACAGCGCGCATATCCTGGCCAGGTAAAGATGTTTTTATTTTTTGGGAATTTTAATCATGTTTGTGAGATACATGTAGATGTAGCCAAGGCTTAAATTAAAACTTTTGTACGTGCATTGAGACAGCAGTTTTTTGTTTTTTGTATTGAACTACATTCTTGTGTATGGTCACACCCATTTTCAGGATGGAATGCCCAAAAGTGCCCCTGATCTGTTTGGATCCTAGCAACGCACCTGTGTCCCACCAATAGACTCGGACACTCTCTTGTGTTGCAGTAGCCAAAGGTACCCCCTAGTATTAGGTAGCCCCCAATATAGCTAGTCAGAGGCCCCCAGTATTAGTCGGACGTATCCCCCCCCCCCAGATAGGTAGCCAGAAGTGCCCCAGTATTAACTAGCCTGATACAGCCTACCCCTCCCCCCAGCAGTGGGAGCCACAGTAGTTTCCAAAATTAAGTAGTCGGATGAAGCCCCCCCCCCCCCCCCCGGTGTAGGTAGCCACAAGAGCCTCCAGGATCAGTTAGTCACAAGATGCCCTCCAAGTACAGGTAGCTAGAGAGCCCCCCCCCCCCATACAGTAGGTAATCAGGTTACCCACTGAATAGGTAGCCAGAGAGCCCCCATTTAGGAAGCCTGAGAGCCCCTGTAGGTAGCCAGAGAGTACCCCCCCATTTAGGTACCCAAACATCAACCCCCCCGTTTTAGGAGGCGGAGAGTCTACCCACCATTTTGGTAACCTGAGAGTCCCCCCATTTGGTAGCCAGAGGGTGGCACATGCAGAGTGCGCAGTTTGAGTGGTTACGTTAACTGAGCTCTCTGGGATCCATGCGGCAAGGGGGGGGGGGGGTTACAGTGTGGGCAAAGGGAACATTTATAACTCACCTCTCCAGGATCCACTTCCACGTGTAACTTCCTGGTCCCTTGCTTACTGGCAACAACACCCCTTAGAGGGCACTGTTACTATGAGACTGGACGCATAGGACCAGGAAGTTACATGCAGCACATGGATCCTGGAGAAGTGAGTTATTCTAGCTGCTCCCACTGCACACTCTGTATCCCCCCCCCCTCCAGCCGCTGCACCCCAGACAATTCCCTGCCCTGTCCGCCCTTAGTAATGGGTATGTTACCGGTACATCTGTACCAGTTACTTGTTTAGTAGTGTTAGACCCATTTCACAATTGTAACATTGTGAATCGATACGATTTTTCTTCAGTCGCACTGTGATCTTCCCGAAGGGTCTTACCACACACCAGTGTGTGGTAAGCATAGCTCCCAACTGTCCCTCTTTTGGAGGGACAGTCCCTCTTTGAGAGCTCTGTCCCTCTTTCCTCCTCATCTGTCCCTTTTTCAGGGCGTTGTCCCTCTTTCTATGTAAGTATATATATTTCTCTGCTAAAAATTGTGTTTGACTCAAAAACTTTATTCCCATCCTTGAAATTGATATATAACTCATTTTAAAATGTTAATATGAAGGAAAATTAACCAGTATAGAAAGGACCAGTGTGGTTCGAATTATAAAACAACATGTATTTTTATTATGATTTTTTTATGGTATGTGTGACTAGGGGTGTGATGGGGACGTGATCAAGGGTGTGGCAGGGGTGTGGCTTACGTGTCCCTCTTTCTCATCTCAAAAAGTTGGGAGGTATGAAAATGTAGTAGGTAGTGGTCCAGAGGCTCCGCAGATCCTCTTCAAGCGCACTGTTCCTCCACAGATCCACTAGGATCTGGGGGGAGGCGGGAGGATAAAGTCTCAATACGTAGACAAGATGAGGTAAAAAGACAGTGGGAACCTAACATTATGGGGGGTGGAGAGGGGGGTGGGGACAGTGTAAAGATTAAGGAGGTTGGTAAAACTTCAAGTAGCCCATTTCATGTAAACAAAATTGGTAAATGTGGTGGTAAAAATATAAAGTGCATGGTAACCAATGCTCGGAGCCTTGCAAATAAAATAGACGAACTACAGTTCATTCTGAATGACAAAGGCTATGCCATTGTAGGAATAACCGAGACATGGATGGATGAAAGCCATGACTGGATAGCTAATTTAAAAGGATACAATGTGTTTAGGATGGATAGAACAGGGAAAAAAGGTGGAGGAGTTTGTCTCTTTGTGAAGAATTCTTTTACAGCTGTCCTCAACGATGAGATGGAGGAAGATTGCGAAGATGTGGAGTCCGTTTGGGTAAATATTCATGGTGGAAATAAAAGTTGCCAATTGCTTATTGGGGTATGCTACAGGCCACCTCTTATTAATGAAGCTGCAGAACTGCGATTACTACAGCAGATTGAAAAAGCTGCAAGTAAAAATGAGGTCATTATGGGCGACTTCAACTTTCCAGACATTGACTGGAGTATTGAGGCTACCCATTCTGGTAAAAGCAGCAGATTTCTGGGAGCACTACAGGACAATTACTTGACTCAAATGGTAACGGAACCAACTAGGGGGAATGCGTTACTGGATCTGATCATTTCTAATAGACCAGATAATGTATCAAATGTGCAGGTTCAAGAACATTTGGGAAATAGTGATCACAACATGATAACGTTTGATCTGGTGACTGATAAGCCACAGGGCAGCGGGACCACTAAAACTATGAATTTTAGAAAAGCAAAGTTCAATCAAATTAGGCAGGCACTAAGTTTGGTGAACTGGGATAATGTACTACAAGGGGAGGACACTGAAGGGAAATGGCAAGCTTTTAAACTTATACTCAATCAATATTGTAGTATGTATATCCCAGATGGAAACAAAATATCTAGGAATAAAAAAAGGCCTCTATGGATGAATAGAAAGGTTAAAGATAAAATGAAGAGGAAAAAAAATGCCTATAAGGTCCTAAAACAGGAGGGGACCGAGGCTGCACTAAGCAATTATAAGAAGTGCAATAAAAATTGTAAAAAAGAAATTAGGCTGGCAAAGATCGAAGCTGAAAATCAAATCGCTAGGGATATCAAATCTAACCCAAAATTTTTTTTACAAGTACATCAACTCTAAAAAAAAGAAAGGTTGACTGTATAGGACTCCTAAAGGATTGATGGTGGGAACTCAATGGTGGATGACCAAGGTAAGGCAGAGTTATTAAATGCTTTCTTTGCTTCTGTCTTCACAAAGGAAACAGCACTGTTGCAAATTACAGAGGCAGAAGAGTCTCAATCTTCTAACTGTAATAATAAATACTTAACGCAGGAAGAAGTGAAGACAAGTCTAAATAAATTAAAAATAGACAAGGCACCTGGCCCGGATGGCATGCATCCTCGGGTCCTAAGGGAATTAAGTTCAGTTATAGATAAACCCCTTTATCTGATCTTTTGTGACTCTCTTTCAACTGGCAGAGTCCCAGTGGATTGGCGTACAGCCCACGTTTTCCCATTTTTTAAGAAGGGCAAAAAATCAGATCCAGGAAATTATAGACCTGTAAGCTTAACATCAGTTGTATGCAAACTATTTGAGGGGTTACTAAGAGATACTATACGTGACTTCATAGTAGAAAATAATCTTATTTCTCAGCATCAACATGGGTTTACTAAAGACAGGTCCTGTTTGACTAACATGCTCAGCTTTTATGAGGTAGTGAATGCTAATATGGATATTGGGAATGCTGTAGATGTGATATACTTGGACTTTGCAAAGGCCTTCGACACTGAAGTCTGGTGCAAAAGTTGAGGATGCAAGGACTGGGGAAGAGTCTGTGTGCATGGATAGGGAACTGGCTAATGGACAGAAAACAGAGAGTTGTGGTCAATGGATCATACTCAAAATGGGAGACTGTTAGCAGTGCGGTACCACAGGGGTTTGTTCTGGGTCCAGTGCTCTTCAATTTATTTATTAATGACCTAGTAGATGCAGTAGTGAGCAATGTTGCTATTTTTGCAGATGATACAAAATTGGGCAGAATCATCAACTCTCAGGAAGATAATGTCATATTGCAACAGGATCTGGATAAGATGGCTATATGGGCACATACATGGCAGATGAAATTCAATGTTGAAAATGTAAAGTCATGCATTTTGGTCGTACCAATGGTCTAGCACCATACAAAATAAATGGGATACAGTTGAGGACATCAAACTTGGAGAAGGACTTAGGAGTACTCATCGACAACAAGTTAAATAATCGTACTCAATGCCAAGCCACTGCAGCTAAAGCTGACAAAATTTTGGGATGCATTAAAAGGTAAATAAAAACTCGAGATGTTAACATAATATTCCCCCTGTTTAACTCTCTAGTAAGGCCACATCTGGAATATGGAATTCAGTTCTGGGCACCACATTACAAAAAAGATATTGCAGTTTTAGAGCAGGTGCAGAGACGAGCAACAAAATTGATACGTGGGATGGAAGGTCTCACTTACCAAGAAAGGTTAGATACACTGGGTTTATTTAGTCTAGAGAAAAGACGCCCCCTTAGGGGATCTAATTAACATGTATAAATACATCAGAGGGCAATATAATAGCTTGGCGGATGAACTTTTTGTCCCTATGCCTTCTCAAAGGACTAGAGGATTTGATCTGCGCATGGAGGAAAACTGTTTTAGCCATTTATTTAGGAAAGGGTTCTTTACAGTAAGAGTGATTAAGATGTGGAATGCATTGCCACAGGAAGTTGTTATGGCAAACTCTATACCTGCATTTAAAAGGAGCTTAGATGCTTCCTTGCGTTAAAAGACATCCATGGCTACAATTACTAGGTAATGCCTAATGATGTTGAACCAGGGATTTTATCTGATTGCCATCTGGAGTCGGGAAGGAATTTTTCCCTTTAGGGGCTAATTGGACCATGCCTTGTGGGGGTTTTTTCGTCTTCCTCTGGATCAACAGGGATATGTGAGGGAGCAGGCTGGAGTTGTACTTTATACTGGTTGAACTCGATGGACGTATGTCTTTTTTCAATCAAAATAACTATGTAACTATGTAGGTTGACTTTTGTTTCTGGACACGCATCCACTGCGTACAAGTGCATCTGTGCTGGACATGCGCGAGTGAGGTCTGCGCATGCTTAGTAGAGCGAAGCGCATGCGCACAGAGGATAAGAACTGTGCGCAGGCAGCTTCATTCTATTGGGTGTGTCTGGTTCAGATTAACTTCACTGGAGCCTTTAGGCACAGATGTCCTGGAATCTTAGACTTCACCCTTCATGAACCTACAAACCCCCACCAAACCGCACAAGTGTGCTGGCTGTCCCAGCTGTCACTTCTCTCTTACTTCCCTTGCCCGTCATAGGTAGCTACAGGAGACCCTTAGGATTAGCCAAAATTACACTCAATAATAAGTAGCTAGAGGTGCCCCCAAGAATTAGGTAGCTAGATAAAACTCAGCATTAAGTAGCTAGAGAGTAACCAAGCAGCTCAGGATGACCCAAACTACTAGGAATGTGTAGGGGGATAAAAGGGACCAAAAAACCCTCTTACTAAAAAAGCAAAGCTTGGTGAAATTTGCCTTCTTAAAACAGAAGTAAATTTGCAATAATGCAGTTATAAATGAACATTTGTGGTTACCCACAATGCACTACTACTAAATATGCAAATTATCCCTTTTCGCCCTTGTTAAGCCAAGCAAGCATCCAGAACCACTGGTATATAGCAAGCTTATAGCTTTAAGTTTTACACAGCCATATCAAACCCACATGTAGACAGCCTGTTTCGGACTTTTGGTCCTCATCAGTACATGGCAGGAATTGATAAGGCTGTATGAAATAGGGCTTGGACGAGAACAACAGAGTATCCAAGCAGCTCAGGGTAACCCAAACTACTAGGAATGTGTAGGGGGATAAAAGGGACCGAAAAGCCCTCTTACTAAAAAAGCAAAGCTTGGTGTAATTGCCTTCTTAAAACAGAAGGAAATTTGAAATAATTCAGTTATAAATGAACATTTGTGGTTACCCACAATGCACTACCACTAAATATGCAAATTATCCCTTTTCGCCCTTGTTAAAGAGGAGCTGTTAGGTATAAGGTCTCAGAGAAAATAAACACATATATCAGTAGCTAAAGATTGGCTGTACTTACATTACATATGCATTTCACTGTCCATGTTTGTACTTCACATAATTTTTATATAGTATTTGCAGAGAATGATGCTCCTGACAGCTCATGGCAGGTTCCATGTTTGTCTGTCTCCTATGAAGCCAAATGTGTCCTCATGTCCTGCCTGCTTCCTGATGATTCCACTCTCACACACGCTGGTAATGAATAACACTACTGTGCAGTGAATATTAATTAACCATGTGGCTAGGAACAATAGCGGACCCCTGCAGTGTACTCTGCCCGAGATTTATTAGTGCTGTGAGCTAGACTGTTACATGCTGTTGAAACTTGAGCTTCACTAGCAGCCAAGGGAGGGCCCCAGAATGCTTTGCAGTATCTGTTATTCGGCTTGCGTCTTCCTTAGGAGCCTGGGAATACGGAGCCTTGCTGTCAGCAAACATCTAAAGTAAGAGAGATTTTTAACTGCAGTATTGCCTTTTTGGCTTCCTTCTAAACTGTTTAACACAGGAGAATAGAGGTTTAAATTAGCTTTTGCAGCCTGACAGTTACTCTTTAAGCCAAGCAAGCATCCATTAAGTAGCTAGAGGAGTCAATGATTGAAGGGAGATCTCATCAGTGGAATGCAGATAGCCCAGGAAAGTAACCTCTCATTTACACTCTGCTCAGGACTCTGCATAACAAAGGGAGAGGCGTGAGCCACCTTTCCATCATCAGGCGCCTGTAGGCACGTGCCTACAGTGCCTTATGGTAAATCCGGCCCTGGGGCTTGTGTAGTATAGATGTGCTTGTACACAGCAGGAACACGGCCACAAAAAACATTCCCCACTAGAAACATCTGAGAAGCTTGGATATGTTTAGAGTCCCTACACTTGATTGGTGGGTTGTAGGAGGATTCGGTGAGTTTGTGGACTATTCAGAGGCTTTCCACTGCTAGTATCTACATTTTTATTTAAAGTAAACCTGAGACACACATTTCACAAGGATTTATACTTACCTGGGGCTTTCTCCAGCCTCCTGGAGTGCATTAGCTCCCTCCATGTTGGTCTGATCCCCTCTGTTGCACTTTAGGAGTCTACGATCCAGCCAGGTTGCAGGTCACTGCGCATGCCCGGTCCCAGCCGTGTGCACCCGCAGGAGCAGGTACAGTCTTAGCGAACTGCGCATGCACAGAAAGCTCCCAGCCACGCAGCAGTCCCTGACTGGCTTAGTAGGGACTGGAGGAGAATGGAGGGAGACATCGGACAACAAGGAGATGACAGACTACAGGGGGCTGGAGGAAGCCCCAGGTATGTAATAATCCTTGTGGCTGGATGGTGTAATGGTTAAGGGCTCTGCATCTGACACGGGAGACCAGGGTTCGAATCTCAGCTCTGCCTGTTCAGTAAGCCAGCACCTATTCAGCAGGAGACCTTAGGCAAGTCTCCCTAACACTGCTACTGCCTATAGAGCGCGTCCTAGTGGCTGCAGCTCTGGCGCTTTGAGTCCGCCAGGAGAAAAGCGCAATATAAATGTTTGTCTTTGTGATATGTTTGTTTTAAGTACACTTTAATTTTAGCTTTAGGTACGCGTTAAAGGACCACTCTGGCAAAAAAAAGTAAGCCGTTAAAAACTAACAGAACCAACAGGTTTTGGACTAGTCCATCTCCTCATGGGGGGGTTCAAAGGTTTTTCTTTGTTTTCAAATGCATTTCCTGAACAGCAATTTAACTGCCAAAACAGTAAGATACCAGCCAGCCTCCCTACTCACTTGCACACTATTTTGTCAGTTGTACTTAACAACTGCCATTCAGGAAATGCTTTTGAAAACCAAGACCCTGGGAATCCCCCATAAGGAGATGGACTAGTCCAAAACCTGCCGGTTCTGTCAAATTTTAACTCCTTTCTTTTTTTTGCTAGAATGGTCCTTTAAAGCTGTTATTTTAAAGGACCACTATCATGAAAAAGTAGGCAGTTAAAATCTGACAGAACCGACAGGTTTTGGACCAGTCCATTTCCTCGTGGGGGGATTCTCAGGGTTTTCTTTTGTTTTCAACAGCATTTCCTGAACAGCAGTTACAAAGTCTAACTGACAAAATAGTGAGCAAGTGATTAGGGAGAATGGCTGGTATCTTACTAATTTGGCAGTTAAACTGCTGTTTAGGAAATGCTGTTGAAAACAAAGAAAACCCTGAGAATCCTCCATGAGGAGATGGGCTAGTTGAAAAGCTGTCGGTTGTGTCAGATTTTAACTGCCTACTTTTTTTTGGCGATAGTGGTCCTTTAACATGACAACAGCAACAAGAAAAATAACAGCAACTATACTAACAATACAATAATACCCCAAACAAATACAATAAAATGAACTTACGTTTACAGAGTACAGTAATACCTAAAAGACAAAAAATATAATAAAGTTATTATGCTCTATGTTGGTGTGTGGCTGAGTGTATTCACATACAGGTACACCCACATCAACAATACAGACATAAATGCATTTAAAGAAAAACACAGCAAAGTGAAAGTGATGACAAGTGACAGACCTGAGCAGCCTTCTGATCCCCGGGTGACAGGTGAGGAGCAGGACAGACTAGACGACACTTTTTATACAGACACCCCTCCTACACCCCTGCGTCACACAAGCAGGGGGCCAGAGACTGTCTGTGAGTCAGTAGTATTACTAGCAGCGCTGCTGAGATCACTGCGGTGACAAAGAACAACGCAAGAAGCGAGCACAAACAATGTGACACTTACATCTGCCTCTCCGCATTCCCACATCCCGGATGGGAGAGCTCGATGGCAGCTGAGGAGGATGCCAGGAACTGCGCTACAAACAGATCAGCCAGAGGGAAGTGCAATATTAAATACTGATTGAGTATAAAATACCCTAAATAAATGTTAAAAACACAAAAGTAATTTAACCGTGATTTTCAGAGGCAGTGGTTTTAAAGGGAACCTGACGTGAGAGGGATATGGAGGCTGACGTATTTTTTTTCCTTTTAGGCTAGTTACACACCGGGACGTTGCGTTATAGTGGACGTTATGGTCGCATAACGCCCCCCAACGCAACGCCTGCCGGTGTTGGTAGAGGACGTTGAGTGAGCCGCGTTAAGCGGCTCTTTCCGCATTAGGGCAATGAGAGTGGCGCTGATTGGCCGGCGGGACCACGTGATGTGGAGTGAAACACTCCGCATCACGTGGTACCGCCAGCCAATCAGCGGCCACCAGTGCAGTGCATATTGAGTAGCCATGTGCGCGGCTACGTAGCGGCCTCTCCCCGCCCCAACACTGAGCATGTGCAAACAGTCTAACGCGGCTTAAGCCGCTGGAACGCTATAGTATGCTGCACGTTCTGAAGAACGTGCAGCGTTGCATGTAACGCATCGTGGGCAGTGTAAACAGCCCCATTGACTTTGTATTGCTGTGAGTTGGGGAGAGTTTCAGGCTGCACTAACGTGCGCCTGTGACGTCCCTGTGTGGAAGCAGCCTTAAAGGACCATTATTGTGAAAAAATGTAAAATGTAAAAAAAAAAAAAAAAATGTAAACATGCATATAAGAAATATGTTTCTTCCAGAGTAAAATGAGCTATAAATTACTTTTCTCCTATGTTGCTGTCACTTACTGTTGGCATTAGAAATCTGACAGAACTGACAGGTTTTTGTCTAGTCCATCTCTTCGTGGGGGATTCAAAGTATTTAATTTATTCTTTACAAAAGTACTCCCTGAAAAGGATCTGTACAAAGATGCAACACACACACACACTCACATTTGCATACTATTCTGGCAGTTGAACTGAGCAACTACCATTCACAAAGGCCTGGTGCAAACCAGAGGAGTTTTTCTGAGCGTTTTGAGTTTAGCGTTTAGCAGCAGATTTAAAAACTCAAAACGCTCAGAAAAACTCCTCTGGCGTGCACCAGGCCAAAGTGCTTTTAAAAATTCAGGAAATCCTGAGAATCCTCCATGAGGAGATGTGCTAGTCCAAAACCTGTCAGTTCTGTCAGATTTCTACTACCTACAGTATTTACTGACAGGAACATAGGAGAAAAGTAATTTAAAGCACATTTTACTCTGGGAGAAATGTACTTATGAATTTGTGTATTTTAAATGTTAAAATGTTTCGCAATAGTTGTCCTTTAACCTGTATACGACCGCTCAACGCCAACTGGCATGAAGTCCTGGGGCGGGGTTTTGCAGGAGACCGCACGTGCCGATGCTCCGCACCGCGATCGCCACTAGGAGGCTGTTAGACGGCGAAACCTCCGTCTATTTACATAGTACAGCGCTGCGATCTAAGGCAGCGCTGTACTGGGGACAGCCGTGTGACACAGCTGTCCCCCTGGGAGGCACAGAAGCCATCGGAGTAAATTGTCGGGCGCCGTGCGATCATTCCAAATTGGGGGATGGGGGTGGGGGGGTGCACATCCTCACAAATTAGCCTCAGGCAGCAAAAAGTCTAGAACCGGCCCTGACCTTACAAGACGGGCCCCCAGGCTGTGAGGGTCACCAGGGGTAGGCAAGGGAAAGGATGTGAACATGGGGGGGGGCTCATTAATGTTTTGCTGGGGCCCCCATGATTTGCAGATATGCCACTGAATAGAGGTGAACCCACAGCCGCCATTGCAATGTGCCCAAATTGTAATCGTGGTGCATGTAGCGTTTTTGCATCGATTGCGCTCCAACACAAGCGATAGATGCATTTAGAGATATGAAAGAGCCTATGACCTTTTGTGCAAGGGGCGGGGCTAAGTGCCAGAAGTTGGCAGAAAATGACATCAGGAGACCCGGTAAGTATTTTAGACTTAATTTTGCACAAAATAACAAAAACACGCTAATTGGAAGTGCTGTTTAATAGCCGGAAGTAGGTTGTACAGCTCTTCTAATCACTGGCGAAAATGCTGGGAAACGCTGCACAAAGCGCTCGCGCCAATGCAATAGTCAGGCCTTAAAGAGAATCTGTATTGTTAAAATCGCACAAAAGTAAACATACCAGTGCGTTAGGGCAGTGTTTCTCAACATTTTATTGGTATGTACCCCTTTTAAAACCCTGTACTCACCAAGTACCCCTTAGCATAGTAAACATTATCACAAGTACCCCTTGACAAATATATATTTAAAGCTAGTACATGATAATTGGTTCTAAACTATTTCCAAGCATTTACTATTGCTTTCAAATACCTAAAACACTAATTTGGTGTTGTTTAAATAGGATTTATCATTTTCTACAACTCTAAATTTGTTATTCTTGGTTAAGTATATAAAGCCCGAGTATCCCCTGGAACAATCAGAAGTACCCCCTGGAGTACGCGTACCACACGTTGAGAACCAAGGCGTTAGGGGACATCTCCTATTGCCCTCTGTCACAATTTCGCCGCTCCCCGCCGCATTAAAAGTGGTTAAAAACAGTTTTAAAAAGTTTGTTTATAAACAAACAAAATGGCCACCAAAACAGGAAGTAGGTTGATGTACAGTATGTCCACACATAGAAAATACATCCATACACAAGCAGGCTGTATACAGCCTTCCTTTTGAATCTCAAGAGATCATTTGTGTGTTTCTTTCCCCCCTGAGGGGGGAGTGCATAGCAGAACCACAACACTGAAGAACTTGGCAGCCTTCCAGACACAGGCTGACAAGTCTGACAAGGGAAAGATACATTGATTTATTACAGAGACTGTGATAGTACAAAGTGCTGCAGTAAGCCAGAACACATTAGAATAGCTTTTGGAACTTGTAGGATGATAAAAAACAGGATGCAATTTTTGTTACGGAGTCTCTTTAAAGGATATCCAAAGCGATGGATAAAACCTAGCTTTACCTACCTGGGGCCGGCCCCTAGAAGTCGCGTGTGCCCGTCGCCGCAGTTTCGGCCTTCTCCCGGGTCCCGCTGGCTGGGTGCCGTCTCCTGTGTATTCACTGGCCCGCGCCGAGCATGCCCACATCATTGGGAGCCTGTGCAGTACTACTTTCGATATCTGTCGCCTCGGAAATCCATTAGGAGGTATGAAGTACAGCTTGGCGCAGCTATAGCAGTAATGCTACGGTATGCAGGCATGGGCAAACTTGGCCCTCCAGCTGTTAAGGAACTACAAGTCCCACAATGCATTGCAGCAGTCTTACAGCCATAGTCATGACTTATAAAGGCAAATGCATTGTGGGACTTGTAGTTCCTTAACAGCTGGGGGGCCAAGTTTGCCCATATAGTCCATGCCCCATGCAGAGGTAATTCGAGGAATTGGCGATTGACTGAGGCTGGGTACACACATAAAATAACATGAAATGCTGCATTTTATGTCATGTTTCATTTTATGTTGTGTGCGTTTTTTGTGCGCTTTTTTTTACTTTAACTTTTTTTTTTACTGCGTTTTTGGTGCGTTTGCATTAGCGTTTTTTTTTTACCGCAGATACGTTTTTCAAGAGTTTTGTATGCGTTTTAATATGTTGCGTTTTAATGTGTTTGCAGTTCGCATATACAAACTGCATAAGCGTTTTATGCAAATCACTAGGAAGACAACAGGAAGTGGAAATACATCAGAAAACAATAATAATAAAAAAACGAATGAAAATGAAAAACGCATACAAAACGCAATACATTGCATTCACATTGACTTTCATCATGTGCGTTATTGATGCATTTTTGAATATTATGCAACAAAACCAGCATTTTTTTTTAAAAACGTATGTTTCAAAACGCATATGCATTTTTTCAAGTGGCCCATAGACCATTAGCGGTAAAAGCGCAGCGTTTTCTGCAACGCTAGCGTTTCTGGTAAGTGTGCACCTAGCCTAAAGGATACCCGAAGTGACGTGTGACATGATGAGATAGACGTGTATATACAGTGCCTAGCACACAAATAACTATGCTGTGTTGCTTTTTTTCTTTCTCTGTCTGAAAGAGTTAAATATCAGGTATGTAAGTTGCTGACTCACTCCTGACTCAGACAGGAAGTGACTACAGTGTGCCCCTCACTGATAAGAAATTCCAACTATAAAACACTTTCCTAGCAGAAAATGGCTTCTGAGAGCAGAAAAGAGATAAATAGTGGAATTTCTTATCAGTTAGGCTAATTTCACACCAGGACGTTGCGTTAGAGGGGGCGTTAAGGTCGCATAGCGTCCCCCTAACGCAACGCCTGGTGGTGCTGGATCTGGACGTCAGAGTGAGCCGCGTTGTGCAGCTCACTCTGGCGTCAGTGATGCCGTGATGCGCACTCTTGTGCGCATGCGGCATCACGTGTTCCCGCCGGCCAATCGCCGCACAGAGCGGCCGCTCCAGGAAGTAAACACTGCAGTCACAACGTGCAGTGCATATTAATTAGCCATGTGCCTGGCCGCTCTCCGCTCCTCCACAACATTACTGAGCATGTGCAAGCAGTCTAACGCGGCTCAGCCGCGTCTAAAGTACTGCATGCAGTACGTTGTCTTGTGACGCAGCTTTACAATGTAACGCAACGTGGGCACTGTGAACAGCCCCATTGATTTTCCATTACTGTGCGGTGGGCTGCGTTACAGGCTGCTCTAACGTGCGCCTGTAACGTCCCACTGTGAAACCAGCCTAAGGGTCACACTGTAGTCACTTCCTGTCTGAGTCAGCCACTTACATACCTGATATTTAACTCTTTTAGGCAGAGAAAGAAAAAAAGGAACACAGCATAGTTATTTGTGTGCTAGGCACTGTACATACACATATCTATCTCATCATGTCACACGTCACTTCGGGTATCCTAAGGCATCTGCCCCGGGCTGCAGCGAGACCACAGCGGTCCATTGGAATGGACATTACACTGTTCGTTCCCACTGGCCACACTTGATTCGGGGTAAGTAAGAACCAAGTCTTACCCTTTCTTTGCCTCAATTGTGAGACAGGGTGGAAGTTACTTTACCAATAATGCCAATAATGATCCAATCTTACCAATTCACTATGTAATATAAGAGACTGCCTTAATTATACATTCAATATTTTCACTCAATTTACCCTTCTACTACACACATTTGGTAACACTGGATGAAAAGGATTGGATCATTAGTGGCCACCTTTAGCCTCAGTTCAGTGTGTTGATTGCTATGTATACACAATATTATTTATACATACAGTATTACTTCCACATTCACTGCACTGGCAGACCTGATGGCAGCTGTGGTGCTTCATCACTCTGTCCACAACCAATGGAGAAAGATCTGACTGGAAGAACTAATCCTTTCCCATTCCACCAACATCTGCAGTGAAGTAATGACATAACAGAGTCTGTCTGTCTTCAGCAGGGGGCGGAACGGATGTGCGGAGCCGCTGCTCCGGGAGGAAGAGTTTGCAGGGTGCACCGTGTCAGACAGGCAGCAGAGGAGGACAGAGTGGCAGCATGGTGGGGTGCAGCCGGGTCCTGCTCAGGAAGGTAACATTGTAACACTGTCTGTTCTATGTGTATATCGCCCGATCACCTCTCCACACCGGGGATTGTCCCTGATGTTTGGACTCTAGTAACACCTGGCTATTAGTAATAAACTGACTATAAAGGACAACTGAAGTGAGGGATATGGAGGCTGACATATTTATTTCCTTTTAAGCAATACCAGTTGCCTTACTATACTGCTGATGCTCTGCCTCTAATACTTTCAGCCATAGATTCTGAACAAGCATGCAGCAGATCTGACAAGATTAGCTGCATTGCTTGTTTTTGGTGTTATTCACACTCTACTGCAGCCAAACAGATTGGCAGGGCTGCCAGGCAACTGGTATTGCTTAACAGGAAATAAACATGGCTTCTTCCATGTTCTTCTCACTTCAGTTGAAGTGAACCACCAGAGTAACCAGAAATCATGGGGCTCCCCTGGTGAAGCATTAATCAGACCCTTCCTTCATTCATTTGGATACTGGGGGAGTGCTGGAATGGGGGGCACCTGTACAGGAGGGAGAAAATACAGGAAGTTGAGTGCCATGGTGTCGGTGCGTCTGTGGCTTAAACTATACCGGAGGCGAGCCTCGGTTAGAAAAAAATCATATACTTACCTAAGAAGACGGAAGCCTCTGGATCCTAATGAGTCTTCCCATGCTGTCCTTGGGTACCCGAGCACAGACCCCTCCACAAAGGAATCCGGCGACATGTTGTTGGCTTCCTAGCTCAGGCTCTAAGCTCCTCTTTAAGGCTGCTTTCACAGTAAGACGTTACAGGCGCACGTTAGTGCAGCCTGTAACGCTCCCCAACGCACAGCAATGTAACTGCAATGGGCTGTTCATAGTGCCCACATTGCGTTACATTGTAACGCTGCACGTCAATCTTAGAGTGCAGCATGCTATAGCATTAGAGCGGCTTTGCCGCGTTAGCCTGCTTGCACAGGCGCAGTGATTAGCCACGTGGCTAATTAATATTCACTGCACTCTGCTGACGTCACTGGCGGGTGTTCCGCTCACGTGGTCTCCACCAGCGCATGCATACTATAGTTACTATACTATAGTATGTATAGTATGCATACTATACTATAGTACGCATCACGGACGTATCAAAGAGTCGCTTAACGCGGCTCTTTGCTAACGTCCTTTGCCACCATCACCATGCGTTGCGTTAGGTGCACGTTATGCAACCTTAACGTAGCACCTAACGCAACGTCTTAGTGTGTAAGTAGCCTAAAGGGGTTCTGTGGTATTCTACAATTCGAACAAGCTGACACTTACCTAGGGCTTCTATGAGCCCCCTGCAGCTATCATGTCCCATGCCAGCCTCCTCCGATCGCCCGTTCCCCGCCGCTGGTCCCAGTTTAATATTCGTCTAAACAGACAAATAATACTCGCTCCTGCTCGCGGCATCTGGAGCTTACTGCGCAGTATGAAGTTTTCTTGTACTGCGCCTGCGCAGTAAGCTCTCGATTATGCGTGCGGGAGCGAGTACAAGCATGGCCGTTCAGGACCGGCGGCGGGGTACGGAGCATCGGAAGAGGACGGCACGGGACATGACAGCTGCAGGGGGCCGATAGAAGCCCCAGGTAAGTGACAGCTTGTTTGATTTTTAGAATACCACAAAACCCCTTTAAGCACAAATGCAGCTGTATTGTACCTGAGCAAGGGCACTAGAGGCTCCATGCTGCTGCACAGACTCGGCCGTGCAGGTGCAGTGCAGTCGCTTTGTGCAGGAGGAACCCGGGCAGAGGACTAGACACTAGAGGACAGCGTAGGAAACTTCTATAGGTTCCAGAGGTTTCCCTCTCCTTGAGTAAGTGTTTGTTTGTTTTTTTAACCTGTTTTCTGTCAGTAAATGGCATCTGAGAGCAGGAAAGAGATAAAAAAGGGGCAATAATTCATAGATTTGAGTTTTGACATACTTCAGTGAAGGTGTCATTAAGCAGAGACAGTGAAACAGTAAAAACTTAAAAACTAGATATAAATATAAAATAAACTGTGGGATATCATTTTTAGGAGAAGGAGGATAGATACAATTGTTTTTCTCATTAGTTTATTTTCACCTTGGATATCCTTTAAGAGGCAGTGGACCACTATGGAATAAATGTTGACATTCTGCGTCCCTTATTAATGGCAGGAGAAATGGCATTACATTTAAAGGGGATTGTACGGAAAATAACCAGATGAATAGAATTTCTTAGTTTCTATAATATTACTTTATAAATGATTTAGTCGGTGTTTGCCCATTGTAAAATGTTTGTTCTCCCTGATTTACATTCTGAAATTACTCACAGATGGTGACATCTTTGGTGTTGGCAGGTGCAGCTCTGTGGAATGTTTGTATACTGGATGTTCTGAAGACAATAGAAAAAAAATCTGGTCTCCCAGAATGCTCTGGGAGGAGAATTCCACGTAGCTAAACAGCCTAGGCTGTGACATCATTGGGAGGGCAGGGCTTCATATTGCAATACATAGATATAGGAAGTGTTTCTGATGCTGAAGTGCAGTGTAAACAGGCCCCACATTTGTTATTTATTTTTCCAACATAGTGAATTATTTTTAGGATAAGTGATTACAGTGAGGTGTGTCTCTTGATATCATTCTGAGCAGTTCATCTAATAATGGTTCTCTCCTCTGCAGTATGGAAACTTCATAGACAATCTTCGGCTCGTGGTGAGGGGCGGAGCTGGAGGAATGGGGCTGCCACGCTTAGGAGGTGGAGGAGGGAACGGTGGGGATGTGTGGTTGGTGGCCAAGAAAGGTGTGACCATGAAAGACGTCAAAGAGCGGTACACACGCAAGAGATTTGCTGGTGGGGTCGGACAGAACAGCAGGTGAGTGTCTCATTCAGAAATCATTATCCTGGTAATTGGATCATGGATTTATTTAGTGTGTTGCGGATGGGCACAGGGTCTGTTGCATTTTAGGTGTTATCTCAACGGCAGTGGTTTAGCTTTATCGGCACAGTAAGTTGGCTGGTACATTTTAATCTTGCATACTAGTTTGAGATGAGCAAATAATGTTCATGGATTTTAGTGAGGATTAGAACTGGGCCCTCAGATTAGGATATGATTAGAGTTTTGGGTGAGGGTTAGTTCCATGCTGGTCTTTGGGTGAAGGTTAGGCTCACTCCAGGTGAGGGTTAGGTTCACATTGGACTTTGGGTGAAGGATTAGGTTTGCGTTGGTCTTTGGATGAGGGTTAGGTTCACATTGGGCTTTGGGTGAAGGTTTAGGTTTGCGTTGGTCTTTGGGTGAGAGTTTAGGTTTGCGTTGGTCTTTGGATGAGGGTTAGGTTTGTGTTGGGATTTGGGTGAGGGTTTAGGTCCGCATTGAGCTTTGGGCAAGGGTTAGATTTAAGCTGGGCTTTGGGCAATGATTCAATTTGAGTGGGTCTTTTAGCAAGGGTTCAGGTTCATCCTGGGCCATTGACCAGGGTTTGTGCTGGGGTTTTGGTGATGGTTATGTTTGTATTAGACTTTGGTTGAGGGTTAGTATTGGGCTTTAGATGAGAGTTCGATTCACATTGGGCTTGGGGCGAGGGTTAGATTTGCATTGGGCTTTGGTTGAGGGTTCGGTTTGCATAAGACCATGATTTGAGGGTGAGGTACATACATTGTTCACGACAACACCCTTTATGTGCCAGCAAGATGAGTTGTCATGGGCAATATAAAGTAAGGTGATAACTGTTGCCCACACACACATTCATAACAATCCTGTCATGTGGTGTAGTGAAAGGGAGTGTCAGAGGGTTTGTTGCTTGGTCCATAGTTCCTCAGATGCCATCCTGATAGAGCAATGCTGGTCTATCTCCACCCCCATTGTACCATGACTGGAGATATTGTGATGTGATCTTCTCATGTGAATCTTTTGGTTCCGGGTATGGAATGAACTCTGTCATTTATCACAAAAACAGGGACCCTGGAGAAACATCCTTCCAA
Source organism: Hyperolius riggenbachi (assembly GCF_040937935.1). NCBI lineage: Eukaryota > Metazoa > Chordata > Amphibia > Anura > Hyperoliidae > Hyperolius > Hyperolius riggenbachi. The sequence goes on along the minus strand of NC_090650.1, from coordinate 40,666,682 downwards.
ATATCTTCTCTGCAGGTAGAATAAACTTACATCCAGTACCTAATCCTGTTCCTTTTTTTTTCTTCCTATCCTTTTAGTGTACGCTCCCTGAAGGGTCCATCTGGGCCAGATTGTCTGGTGAATGTTCCTGTTGGCATAACTGTCACCACTGATGGTGGCACCAAAATAGGTGAGGACCAAACTTATCTCCTAATTTCAGTGTGTTGTGTCTTGATGGTGCTGGAGGACCTAGACCTCCGTTATTCAATGTACAGTTTCAGATAGTAAATAAACAGAGGTTAGGTTACACTTAAGAGGGAAACCAGTTATATCTGCAAAATATGTTATATGTGGGCCAGGTTGTCCTCTTTGTATGGTATCTTAAGGTTTTCAATAAGGAAACCCGTCATGGGACAAATATGCGGCCTAATAATGTTGATGTAAAAAGAATGGCCGACCGTAATATCGATCTTATTTTTGAAGTTTGTGTTTTTGTTCACAAAGTCACTTTGACCTCTGCCAATACATAGCTGTAGTAGATGCTACTGGAAAACCGAGAACCCAATATAGTGTAGTATGTGCCAAATCAAGGTCTCAAATAGGGATGGTCGAAAATGCCAATTACCGATACCACTGAAAGTGATTTAGTGGTTGCCAGGGGTAACCGACGTTCGGCACCAGTAGTATAAGAACTGCACTTAGTAACTTGACCTTCGCACAGCAGCAGCAGACATGGGGCTCGATTCACAAAGCGGTGCTAACCTAGTTAGCACGCCTAAAGGCTTTGGGCGTGCTAACTAGGGTGCTAAGTAGTTAGCACGCACAAAGCTTTAAGAAATCGCGCACAAAACTTTATCGGCGTAAAACTTTATGCGCGTAAAACCTTAAGCGTGCAAAAACTTGACGCGCGCAAAAACTTGACGCGCGCATAAAGGTTTACGCACGTAAAGTTTTGCGTGCATAACTTTGCGCGCGACGCGTTTTGTGCACGAATTAGCGCGTGAAAAGCTCTTTTAGGCGTGCTAAGGGGATTTTCACAGTCGTGCTAACTGCTGTGTGAATCAAGCCCATGGAGTTGGATCACAGACGCCTCAAGTAGTTAAAAGGGCACTACAGCGAAAAATTGTAAAATTTTAAATATGTGCAAACCTAGACGAATAAGTACATTTACAGTAAAATGAGCCATAAATTACTTTTCTCCTCTGTTGCTGTCACTTACAGTAGGCAGTAGAAATCTGACATAAGTGACAGGTTTTGGACTAGTCCAGCTCTTCATAGGGGATTCTCAGCAAGGCTTTTTTTCTTTATACAGATATTCCCTAAAAAGGATTTAAACAATGATGCTGGCCAGCTTCCCTGCTCCCGACACAGTTTTTTTTGGCAGTTGGACAGAGCAACTGCCATTCACTAAGTGCTTTTGAAAATCAATATATTCCTGAGAATCCCCTATAAAGAGATGGACTAGTCCAAAACCTGTCACTTCTGTCAGATTTCTACAACCTACTGTAAGTGACAGCAACATAGGAGAAAAGTAATTTATGGCTCATTTTACTCTGGAAAAAATGTACTTCTTACTTGTATATGTTTGTACATATATTTAATTTTACAGTTTTTCGCTGTAGTGCCCCTGTAAGGACTACGGGTGCATAAACCATTAGCATTCTTTGTTACATCAGCAAAGCACGAATATGAATATCACCTCAGCGTTGCATTGCAATCATAAGTCAGTCCTATTAACTGACCTAAGTTTTGGCCTTCAGGATATTAGGAAATTAATCTAGGCTATGTGAAGCAAAGAAGAAAGTCAGCTAGAAAGTGAAATTGAAGTGAAGCACCCTGGACACTGTGAGTCTCTGCTATAAACTGCGGCATACTGACGGTAATCTGATACCCGGAAAAGTATTGTTTTTATACGGAGTCCGTAATAATTACGGATTTCTGCAAAATATTACGGATTCCATGAAAAAGAACGCTTTTACTGTATAGTATAGTTCCAAATAGTTACTCTAATTGGCTAAATACTTCCGAGTTGGAAGCATTGAACCAATCAGAATGCAGAATTTTTCAGCGAAAATCGGATTGCCGCGGTTATAGACCAATCACAAGACTCGAATACTACCAAGTATTTCCGAGTCTCCTGATTGGCCTAAAATTTCCATGGTTTTTTGATTTTTGCATTTTCTGAAATTTTAAGCCAATAGGAAGGCTAGAAAATTCTTGGTAGTATTTGATCTTCTGAGTTCTGTAATTGGGCTAAAATTACAGAGTTGCGTTAAATCAGATTACCGCAGAAATCCGATTCCCGGATGTCGATTTCAGATCGGAATATCTGAAATTTTTCATTTCGATGTAAATTTCTGACCATCCCTAGTGTGAAATGACCTAGAGTGGAGTAAAGGCGGGTGGGGAAAAAACCTCAACCCCGCTCAGGTTAACCACACTGCGATCGCCTAACGCAGGATGGCGGCCACAGGGTGTCTCTCTCGTTCCTCAGCCACGCCATATGGCGTGATCTCACAAAGAGCGAGATTAGACTCACGAGCTCCTGTAACTATAAACAAACGGCCGCAGTGATCAGCCTGCCAGCGGCTGATTAGCGGGCAGGCTGCATATTGTATATATTAAATAAATATTTATATAGTGCTGACATCTTGCGCAGCGCTGCACAGAGTATATTGTCTTGTCATTGACTGTCCCTCTGATGGGCTCACAATCTAATCCCTGCCATAGCCGCTGTGTGTATCATAGTGTATGGCCAATATGTAGGGGAGATACATTTTTTTTTTTTTTTTTTTTTTTATTAATAAATATTGCAGCAGCAATCACATAGCACCAAAAGAAAGCTGTATTGGTGAGAAGAAAAGGAGGTACAACTAATTTGGGTGCTATGTTGTATGACTGAGCAATAAACTGTTAAACTTGCGAAGTGGCGAATTGTAAAAAATGACCCGGTCACTAGGGGGGTACAAACCTTTGGTCCTCTAGTGGTTAAGAAGTCGCTCTCTGTAGATCTGGAAACAAGAGGTGGACAATGAGCAATGCAATAGCAGAGGCGCAAACAAGATTAAAATACACTTAAAACAGTTTAAAAAGGAAGTACTGTTGGACTTACCTCCAGATACTGTAGAAGACACACTTACCTCCAGATACTGTAGAAGACACAAACAGCTTTATTTAGAAAACTCTACTTGCGATGTGTTTTGCAAGACACACCAGCTTCCTCAGGCAAAAATATATAATAGTATCTAAATTTTAAGTCCCATTGAGCTCAACCTCTGCATACGCATACATTTAAGATTTCACAATTTTTCATAACAGTCCTTTAACCTTCTTGGGACTGGCTGCTTAACCCCCCTTAAGGACTAGAGCATTTTAGGTGTGTGTGTGTGTGTGGGGGGGGGGGGTTGCATTTAGAGTGTCAGGCAGCCGCATCGCCAGTGTAGATAGTTAGCCGTCATGCCCCCAGTATAGCCAGGTGTCCCCCATATTGCCAGCAGCCTTTACTCACCTCCCAGGCTCCAGCCATGAGCTGCTCCAGCCCCCTCCGCTCTGCCTGGCATCCCTGCTCGTACTGCTGCTAAGTTCCGGGTCTCAGCTTGATGACGTCATCATACTGTGATCTTACACTCAAGGCAGAGCCAGCAGAGATGCTGGCAGAGCGGAGGGGAATGCCGATGGATGGGGGAAATGTTAGGCAGGTGAGTCCCCATCCTCTTCTTCCCATCATACCACCACTGCTTTCGCTAATCACTACGATTGGCCAGCGACCGTAGTGATCACATGATCAGGAGCCAATCGCCATGGCTCCTGATCACTGAGGGGAGATGTCATATGACAGCTTAATCTCCCCTGTCGGGTGTGCACAATCGCGTCGGTAGCGCTACAAGCAAGCGGCGTAAATCCTATGCCGCATCAGAGTTATGCAGCCACAAGTGCGGCGCAGGATTTATGCTGCGTGGTCCCCAGAAAGTTATAGAAACTTTAGTGAAAAAAGGGGAACAAATAAATCAATACATTGCAAAGTGTGAAGTCAAATATAGAAGAGAGATCAAGAAATAATTGATATTCACCATGTAATTTGTTCTTGTTGTTTGATCCACAATCATCCTGCACGTCATCTTTACTACTGGCAGACATGAAAAAAAACAGCCCCACTACCATTATCTATAAACACACCTCTTAAAGAGACACTGAAGCAAAAATAAAATTATGATATTATGATTTGTATGTGTAGTACAGCTAAGAAATAAAACATTAAGATCAGATTCATCGGTCTAATTGTTTTCAGTACAGGAAGAGTTAAGAAACTCCAGTTGTTATCTCTATGCAGAAAAGCCATTAAGCTCTACGACTTTGAAAGTCGTGGAGAGGGCTGTTATCTGACTTTTATTATCTCAACTGTTAGTGAACAAATTTCTTTTTCTCTGCCAAAGGAGAGTTCTTTAGTTCACAGACTGCTCTGAAAGAATCATTTTGAATGCTGAGTGTTGTGTAATCTGCACATATTATAGAATGATGCAATGTTAGTAAAACACTATATACCTGAAAATAAACATATGAGAATATCTTCTTTGCTGCTAATCTTCTAGTAATTATTCATAGTACACAACCAATTCATTATATCATATTTTTTTTCGCTTCAGTGTCTCTTTAACAATGCAATAGGCTAAACGGTTGTTTTCTTGTAAATAGATATACATATGCACAGAGGGAGATTCTGGTTGCTTGGCAGTTGGAAACAGCTGTTATTTCTAACAATGCAACAAGGCTCCCACCGTGTGATGCTGGGACCTTGGTCATGACATCACACTGTGGGAGGGGTTTTACCACAATATCAGCCATACAGAGCCCTCTGATGATTTTTTTTGAGAAAAGGAAAAGATTTCTCATGGGAAAGGGGGTATCCGCTACTGATTGGCATGAAGTTCAATCGTTGGTTACAGTTCCTCTTTAAGAGTAGCTTACTGGAATTGTCTTTGTCGACCTCCCCTACTGAGACCATTTTTACTCATTAGATAAAGTCTTTTGTGTTTTGTGTCTTGCAGCTGAGCTGAATAAGGAAGGGGAACAGATTCGGGTGGCAAGAGGAGGTCATGGTGGCACCTACAGGTCAGAGTTCCTTCCAGACAAGGGGCAGCAGAGGATAGTGCGGCTGGACCTGCAGCTGATTGCGGACGTGGGATTGGTTGGGTGAGTGTGTCGGCAGCAGATCAGAGGCTACCATCCATCAGTCTGTGGTATGTAGGGCAGAGGACCAGTCCACTGTGGAGGAGGGGCAGTAGCACTAGGTCAGCGCTGGGCAAACTACGGCCTGCCTGCGCTGTACATTCCTCCCCTTACCCCCTCCCTCCTTGCAGAGTCGCGAGCGGGCGATAAGCGTGGGTTAAAAGTAAAACTCACCTGCTCGCCGATTCCAGCGTCGCCTCTCCATGGCAACAGGGCATCACATGACACGCCGTCAGGACGTACCAGCATATTACACGCTGGCACGTCCTGACTGTATGTCATGTGAAGCCCTGTTGCCGTGGAGACGCAGCGCTGGTATCGGCGAGGAGGTGACTTTAACCCATGCTTATCGCTCGCTCACGACTCTGCATGGGGGGGGGGGGGGGAGAGAATCCTAGGAATGTGGTCCACAGCATGCCGCCTGGTCCGCGCAAAGTTTGCTCAGCCCTGCCCTAGGTCGTTGTAACTTTTCGAATGCAATTTGTTAGAAAAAAAAACTACCTGTATATCTTTAAAATTCAGTTGAAAAAGGTTTCATATTTATAATTTAAAGAATAGACTTGTATGGTGAAGCAGATCACAGGTCTCCAGGTCCTCACTGTTGACAGACTGGTGCCATGCACGTTTTCTGGGGGGGAGGGGGGTTGTTAACTTACCTATGTCGCCGCCTATAGCCGATGCGTTCTACGTAACTCCACAACTTCCACCTTTAAAGGGAAACTTAAGTCACCTTAAAAAAAAAAAGTTTCCTGGGGCTTCTATCGGCACCCTGCAGCCGTCCTGTGCCCACGCTGGTCCTCAACGATCCTTCGTTCCTCTGCCGCTAGCTAGTTTCATTTTCACGGGCCACTGCGCATGTGCTACCCCAGCAACGTGTATCCTTGCAAGCGTTGCTGCTCGCAAGAGCGTCCTGCGCAGGCACAGTGGCACGCTGACTCCGAGTCGGCAAAAACAGAACTAGCTGGTGGCGGGGAAAGAGGATCGTTGCAGACCAGCACGGGCACAGGATGGCTGCAGGGGGCTGGTAGAAGCCCCAAGTAAGCGAAAATTTTGGGGTGTTTTTTAGGTGACTTAAAGAGGTGGTGTCGCAAAAATCTTAAAATTTAAAACGCATACAAGTACATCTTCCAGAGTAAAATGAGCCATAAATTACTTTTCTCCTATGTTGCTGTCGCTTACAGTAGGTAGTAGAAATCTGACATTACCGACAGGTTTTGGGCTAGTCCATCTCTCCATAGGGGATTCTCAACATGGCCTTTATTCTTTATAAAGACATTCCCTGAAAAATAATTCCACAAAGATGCTGGCCAGCCTCCCTGCTTGCTGTACACGATTTTGGCAGTTGGATGGAGAAACTGCCATTCACTAAGTGCTTTTAAAAATAAAGAAAAAGTATTGTATGGCTCATTTTACTCTGGGAGAAATGTACTTCTTATTTGTATGTGTTGTAAATTTTAAGATTTTTGCGACAGTTCCTTTTTTAAGTTTCCCTTTAACCACTTAACGACCGCCTAACGCCGATAGGCGTCGGCAGGTCGAAGTGGTGTTTCCATGGAAACAGCCGCTCCTTCGAGTGGCCGTTCCATGTCAGTTCACAGAGGGTGTCTCCGTGAACAGCCTGCGAGCCTCCGATCGCGGCTCGCAGGCTAATTGTAAACACGCGGGGAAGAAATCCCCACTGTTTACATCAATACGGCGCTGCTGCGATCCCCGGCCTCTGATTGGCCGGGGATCGCCGGCATCTGATAGGCTAAAGCCTACTAGAGGTGGCGCAGGACGGATCGCCGTCCTGTGAAGCCCACAGCAAGGAGGGGAGGGAGGGAAGGGCGGAGTGGGCAGAATAGCGCTGCGGAGGGGGGCTTTGAGGAGCCCCCCCCCCCCCCACAAAACCCAAACAGCCGGCGGCGATCAGACCCCCCCCCAGCAGGACATCCCCCTAGTAGGGAAAAAAGGGGGGAAGTCTGATCGCCCTGGCTGAAACACATCTGTGCTGTGGGCTGCAGAGCCCACGCAGCACGGAGAAGGGTAAAATCCCCTGGCCGTCAAGTGGTTAAACTCGGAAGGAAGAAGTAGTGGTATCACATGGAACGCATCGGCTGTAGGCGTCGGCATAGGTAAGTTTAGCCCCCGCTGCGGGCAGCACTAATTTCAATTAGAGTCACTACATACTCATAGTTAAAGGGACTCCGAGCACCTCTCATGGACATGCCTTTAAGCCAGACTACTTCCAACAAAATCGTGCTATGACCCCTCTGGAGGAGCCTCTTGCAATGGCCATGCGTGTCACTTCCTCTTCCTGCTCCAGTCAGTGATGCACTTCTCTAACATAGAAGACAGGGGTGACCCAGAAGTTATAACATAGCCAAGATGGCCGCTGCGATTTTTAAATTGAAATCAAATGAAAACTATTTGATGTAGAACGGCGATTCAAATGAGAGGGGAGAGCACAAGCTACAGAATGGTATGCAGTACTGGTCGGAGTCTCTAGGCATACCCATGAGAGGTGCTCGGAGTCCCTTTAACATCACTAGTGGCTACACACTGTTCATAACGGCTACAGGAAAGAAGGGTTTGTTATATGGATTCGGTGAGGTGTATCTGGCCCAGTAATAGTGTGTGTATTTCTTTTTATAGGCTTATTTCGAGGAACGTCTTCATTTTTATATGTAGCCTGTAAATGGTGCAAAACGAATAAAAGCTAAGCTACGTGATAGATGGTGGAGCAGGAATTCCAGGTCCAGAAAAACACAAAGAAACAGAACCAGTAGCCAATAGTGCAATATATCACCATACCAATACATTTGTATTATAGAAAAATTACACAATTCTGCAACCACCAATATGGGCCACAGAGGAATGCGCAGCTCAGGTTGGTGAGGATCCTTTGTGGTCCCTCTTGCTGGAAATGTAGAATTGTCCCTAAAATAGGGCCGTACTAAAATAATACCTCCCAATAGAGGTGTAACAGTAGAAACTGGGTATATGGAGGTGCCTAAACAATTAAACAATTAAGAACAGTTTAAAAAGAAGAGGTAGTTGTTGGCTTACCTCCTCTGCGAAAGCAGAGCAACCATTACAATTCTATAATTCAAGTTTTAATTTTCACAAACTAAAAAAAGAATCTGGCAATGCATTTTGTGGACGTTCTCTGCTTCCTCGGATCTGTAACTAATAAAGTGCTGAGAGAGAGATTAGTGCAGAGAGAGAGAGAGAGAGATTAGTCAGAAGCGCCTCAGTCATAATAATGGCTGCTATGTTTTCATGCAGAAGGTAAGCCAACAACTGCCTCTTATCTTTATAATGTCTTTCATTGTTTTTATTATTGGGCACCACAATCCACCAGTTTAACTGTGCCATGATCTTTTTATTCAGTTTGATAGTAGGTAGATAAAGGTGATTGGCACAAGATGCTGCAGATGGTAGACACACAGGGGGTAGCAGGTCTCGGCAAGCGTGCCTCCAGGTTAATCAGCCATAAATTGTAAGGAAGATAGAAAAAAGTATCCGGGCACCAGTCGCAGCAATGCAATGCTAAACAACCTTTAATTCATCCTCGTGGCAATGACATACAAGAAGGATTCTGTGAAACAGCTGTCAGGCCTCCGCTTCAGTGTTCTCACCAGGCTCTTTTAGCCAGGTGCTCCACCCGGCTAGTTTTGGTGAGCGCCCGGCTGTCATCGGCTCACCTCCTCCTATGCTGTATGCAGGGTTGTGCAGAGAAGCACTGGCCCTGCATTATCATATCTCGCCCCACCCGGCTACTTTTTCATGCCACCCGGCTACTATTTCTGGCCGCCCAGCTGGAAAAAAATTCTGGGAGAACACTGCACTTGTTGTATGTCATTTCCATGGGGTTGAATTAGGGCCCGTTTCCACTATCGCGGAATCCGCTGTGATTCCGCAGAGTTTCCCCGCACATGAATCGCACGGGGGAAACTCTGCCATAGGGGAGAATGGCGCCGCCGGCCGAATCGCTTGCGGTAGCGATTCGGCCGGAACCCCCCGCAGAATTTGCTCGGGAGGCTGCGATTCCCATAGCCGTGCATGGCACGGCTCATGGGATTCGCCTGCGATCCCGCCCACCCGCTCAGTGCTGGTGTGCGTCTCGCAGATGCACGCCACGCAAGTGGAAACGAGCCCTAAAAGGTTGTTTAGCATTGCATTGCTGCGACTGGTGCCCGGATACGTTTCTCTATCTTCCTTATAATCTTTCTACTCATAAGATTGAGGGAGGCAAATGGTTAGCTGCCTAGGCCACCCAAATGGCCAGAAACAGCCTGCTGCAGGTTCGTGGGGGATCCGTGCTAAAAAACTGAACAGACAGTCTGGATTTGCATGGTTTTCACGGACCCCCGGATACGCGGAGGGGTAAGGAAACCTAATGTATAAGCGGACCTCCCTCTACACAGGCACCTTTGGATGCTGGAGGGGGTAGCAGGCAGGAAGGGGGTAGCAGGCACAGCGGGACCCCCCCCCCCCACGCGCCGCTGTGCCTGCTACCCCCTGTCCTGGCTGATACCCCCTCAGCCATCCGATTTGCAACCGGGTCTAGTGTGGACCAGCCCTAACGTTTTTCACAAGTGTAGCATAGAGACACTTAATGGGACATATTCTTCCCAGGCACAGAATAATGGAAGAGGGGTCCCTCAACCTTCCCTCTCTATAGAGCAGAGCACTGTGATTGTCAATAAGCTGAACAGAATGTTTGTATGGGGAAGGCTTGTCAAAAACAATCGTATCGGACGACTATCTTTGCCGAAGGGGCCAAATTAATTGTAGGAGCTCATCCAGCTGCAGCGTGAAGTCGGGAATGATTCATCTTTCCTGCACACAAAAGAAAAAGAGTTGTGACATATACTTGACTGTCAATTGTCTATTGACTAATTAAAATGGCACAACAAATGCATTGCATCAGCTTGCCAGGATGTGCAGGGTCTAAAGTAAATCACTGCTATGCCCTGCACGAGATGGCCCATGCAAAATTCTTGGCATCTCAACTGGTTGCCGCGTGTAGGCCTCCCATGCCTTCAGGAAATTGGGGGAGGAGGCAGCACTTACACCCCAAGCACTGCTCAGGAGCCCACCGACTGCACCCTGGGGGGGAGGGGCAAAGAACCACAGACAGTCCACCCCAAGGCTTGGTCACCGCTCGAGGGTCGAAGCAGGTGTCTTCAATGCACAGGGCTCAGTGGCGGGCCCCTAAACCAGCCACCCCAAGGAAGCAATGTTATGCTGTGCGGGGCACGTAAGAGTAATTCAGGACTCCAGCTCTGGATTGCTGGTCCCTGAATTACACCTCCCTCCAAGTTGCGATGACTCGGAGGGGGAATAGTACTTAACACCGCCGGGGAGTTAAGCGGCAGCAGGGAGAGCTGTCATTCAGCTCTCCCGGTGCCCAACTTAGTACGCGGCGTACTAATATGTACGCCTGAGGGGAACCATCTATGTTGCACCCCCAAAGGAAAGATCTCTACCTTTATAGTGAATTGCAACCAGCTGCAAGAGTCTGCAAGATGCATGGCCTGGGAGTGACATCACCAAATGAAGGGAGGCGGGTTGCAGGCAGCCCCGAAGCACGGCCACTGCTTTGGAGCCATCTACACCCCCATCACCACCACCATTCATCTTCCTTTCTGGTGGGAAATGTCCACAGCCTTCCATTAGGTCTGTTTTTCAGCCCTCCAGATCAAAGTAGGATCTGAATTGTTTCATTAATCATACGAACATGGGTCTATCATTTCCAACCTATTTAACTTTGTTGGAGTGTTAAACTATAATGTGGCCATCGCTTTATTTTCTCATCCCTAGTTTTAATACTTCCAGCCCTTGCTGTGAGTGAAACGCAGGTGCTTCTCTTGAGAGGCACTTGTAGATCTATGGAGAACAATAGCTTGTATAGTATGCTGAGCATTAGACCTTCTCCCCCCTCATAACATAATCCACATCTGTGCCTTGATCTCCAGTCAGACGCGGGGTATTCAGCAAGTGCCTTTGCTGTCCCTTGTTTTGACCATTGTCCATTAATCTTCAATGTGGCCGGGTGAAGTGCTTCTTAATTGTGCTTATATGGGAACCTCTTACTGATGTCATCAAAAGTGGCCTGCGTGATTCATGTGGAAGGACTCTTCACCTGCTGCAGCGTTTCATCTGTAATTGTAGTGTCTTTCTGTTGTGCATTGATCGTTTAGCGACCCTTCCTTTCATGTGGCTATTAATAAGGAATTTAATACGACCTGTATAGGAACGCATCCTTTGTCAGACTCAAGTACAGCCCTTTTAGTAAGTACACACAGCTCTGATGTGGAGGAACGATTCATTGCCCCCCCCCCCCCCAGGGGACTGCCGCTAGTGACCTGGCTAGGAATGTGCAAATTGGGCACCGCGGATTATGTAACTGATGAGCTCAGGAAAAGTTCCTGGCGAGGTACAGGCCTCACTTTCTTAAGGAGAAGCAAGAAGTTTTAAATCAGGATGATACCATTTATTGGCTAACTAAAAAGAAAAAAATGAAATCCCGACGAAGGCTGCAAAGCCGAAAGCTCGCTTATTCTTATTCTTTTTAGTAAGCCAATAAATGGTATCATCCCCATTTAAAACTTTTTACTGATGGCTAAAACAGTACAATACACTACTGCTACTACTTTCTTAAGGAGAGAGCATGAAGTTGTGGCTCCAGCTCACAGTGTTTGCCATCCCACAGTCTTCCTGCTGCCCCCAGTTATAGATTGCTTTGGCAGCACGATGTCATAAGTGTCATTTTTATTGCCGTGTGAGGGAGTGGATCAGTACAAAACAGATCTCAGCTGTACTTGCATCTGTTAGCTGTCTGCACACAGCCCTGACTGTGCTGTGTGTACAAATGACTGTAGTACACTTTAGTGCAGCGCTGGGCAAACTATGGCCCGCTGGCCAGATGCCCCTCATACCCCCTCCCCCCCTCCCTCCCACCCTGTAAAATTGCGAGCGGGAAGCGGGGGATTTGAAACTCACCTCGCTCACAGATGTCCTGCGTTGCGTCTCTATGGCAGCTGGACGTCACAAAGCGCCAGCATATTACACCCTGGCAGCCCGGGTGTAATACGCTGGCACGTTCTGACGTCACATCATGTGATGTCTTGTTGCCATGGAGACGCGACAAGGGTCAACCGTGAGCGAGGTGAGTTTCAAATCCCCAGCTGCCTGCTCGCAATTTTACAGGGAGGGAGGGAGGGGTGGAATTTGAAGAATGGGATCTGCGTAAACCTTGCCCAGGCCTGCTATAGGCGTCCGAGAGAATTACCCGCTGGGAGACTTGGTGCACAGGATACAGCCGGTATGGCTTATCCTGCTGCTGCACAAATCCCGGCGGCGGTAATTACTATTCCCCCTCCAGGTCCACGTGGATGGTGGGGAATGATATAATTCGGCTTCCAGCTATTGCTGGCTGCTGAATTACAGTGTTTTCAAAGTAACTTCAGCTCCATCACTGACTGTGCGCCACTATGGCCGTAATTCCTATTACGGTCCATGGTTGCACCGGCTATGACCAAGTCTCCTGCGCTGCATTGCCAGTGTTTGTGCTATAGTGCTTTTGTTTATAAGCTGCTGTAACGTTTTGTTGTTTTTTCTTGCATCCTATTTGTGTTGTAACTTCCATTATTATTATTTTTAGTATTTATATAGCGCCGACATCTTCCGCAGTGCTTTACACATAGTATATAGTCTAGTCACGAACTGTCCCTCAAAGGAGCTCACAATCTAATCCCTACCAGACGTCAGATTTTCGCAAACGACCCGTCGTTTGGTCGTCAAATCGGGCGTGTGTACAGTCTGTCGTTCAGCTGATAAGACTGGACTTGAGCGATCCGCCAAGCGAAAATCCAACGTGTGTATGTAGCTTAAGTCTTTATTGTGTAGTGTATATATTGTAGTCTAGGGTCAATTTTAGGGGGGAGCCAATTAACTTATCTGTATGATTTTGGGATGTGGGAGGAAATCGGAGTGCCTGGAGGAAACCCACACAGACACTGGGAGAACATACAAACTCCCTGGTTTGAAGGTACTAAGGTGAGTGTTATGGCCCATACTCACGGGCGAGAAATGTGGCCTGTCGCCAGCACACGTGAGCGTGTGGGCGACAGGCCGGCGACAGCTTCTCGCCAGGTCCCTCCGCGTACACACGCGGAAGAGGGACCAGCGGCAAGGCGGAAGCTGTCGCTGACGTTCCTCCTCCCCCCGCCGGAAGCTCCATGTACCTACATGGAGGTTGCTGTCGCTAGTCCGCGTACTCACGCGGACTAGCGACAGTTGCGGCGGGGGGGCAGCGGCGACTGTCGCCATGCGATTGAAAGTTTCAATCGCATGGCGACATGAGCGGCGGGCGACAGTTCGGGGTGCGCGCGTGTGCGACGGCCCATACTCACGGGCGACCTGTCGCCGCAACACGCGCGCGCCGCGTGTTGAGGCGACAAAAGTCCCTCGTGAGTATGGGCCATTAGTCTGATGGCTGGTGGGAGCAAGTTCCAGAGAGTTGGGGCAGCCCTAGTGAAGTCCTGTAATTGTGCATGGAACTTATTCACTTGACCTATTTATCCAAGTGAATAAATAAAATAAGGGGGTAACCAGACCACACACACACACCTCTCCATTTCATTACCTTCATCGTATCTCACCCCCCCCCCCCCCCCCCCAAACATTAGAGCTGAATTGCGCTGAGATGCTATTCTAATATTCACAAGAGGCTTCAACAACAACTTATTTTTATCCATAGTCATAAATCGGCATTGCCTGGAACACATCAGGTCATAGTGATAGCTGGCAGGTGTGTCCTGGTGGACAGCAGATCATACTTTATTATTATTTAGTATTTATATAGCACCGACATAGTCCGCAGCGCTGTAAAGCGTATATAGTCTTGTCACTTAACTGTCCTCAGAGGGGCTCACAATCTAATCCCTGCCATAGTCATATGTCTATGTATGTATCGTGTAGTGTATGTATCATAGTCTAGGGCTAATTTAGGGGAAGCCAATAAACTTATCTGTATGTTTCTGGGATGTGGGAGGAAACCGGAGTGCCCGGCGGTTCCATAAACATTTCAGGTTAGGTAAACTGCCTCCTATTTTTGAGTATTCACCAAAATGTTCACATATGCGGTGATATTTTTGTAAATTATCATAAAACTGTTTGACAGTCGACAAAGGTTTTTAACCGGGGAGGGGCCTAACTGTAGGAGAGCAGCCCCTGTGACCTCTGTGAGCCCCTGCAGGGGTCCTGCGCACCCCCCATACTAATCTTATACTGAGGGGGGGGGGCGATGGTTGAGGACATGTTCTGCCGCAATGCGGAGGGATGACAGAGCAGCACAGGTGTGGCGAGGGGTGGGGAGAGAACAAAGCTATAGGCTGGCGCTCGGGTGCATCCGCCTGGCGGATCACTGGCTGTCCGGGAGTCAAGGCCTGCTGTACACGTTGGATTGTTGGCAAAGTTGGTCATTATTGGCCGCCTCAGCCAACCTTAATCTAGTGTGTGTAGGGGTCTTCCAATCTATATGGTGAGGGACCTCGGAACGTCGTATCTCTGCTTCACAAGCTTGGGCTAATCCTGTGCATCCTCTCCCAGTTACCATTACAATCACCTGAAAAAGAGTCTGTTAGAACAAAAACTGCCAAAATCCTGCCGTGTAGCGTATATGTGACCAAGGTGTTATTATACATAATTATATATGTTTTCCTTTTTTTCAGATTTCCAAATGCAGGCAAGTCTTCCCTACTGAGCTGCGTGTCTCATGCCAAGCCTAAGATCGCCGATTACCCCTGTGAGTACTTGGGCTTTGCGGTGTAGGAAATGGGTTTAAAGGGGCACTATGGCGAATTAGTTGGATGAAATTAAGCTAGCATCTGACAGAACCGGCAATGAACGAGACTTCCAAGGTGTCGATTATAATCTATTTGTGCTCACCTGGTGCTTCTTCCGGCCCCTAGCAGTCATTTTAGTCCTTCGCCACAGCTCCGGTATTCCTCGGTCTTCAGCTGGCCACCCGTAAAGATCGTCAAACCGACTCTTCTGCACCGGTGCGGGTGCCCGCGTGTCCACATCATATGTACTGGGCCTGTGCACTATTACTGCGCAGACGCAGTACATGCCAGATGATGACACACAGGCACTCGCAGAAGTGCCGACCTGCCGGCGGGACGCCGCTCTTTACAGGTGGCCAGCGGGACACTGAGGAGGACTGGAGCTGTGGCCAGGGACTGAGACTGCTGCTCGGGGCTGGAAGAAGCCCCAGATCCGTACAAATAGATTGTGATTGTCACCTCAGAAGTCCTTTAAAGACAACCTGAGGTGGTTCTTGGGGGGCAGAGGGGACACAGAGGCATGTTCTCTGCCTCCTGACATGCCTCTGTGTCCCCCAGATGCCACTCTCTGCCCTCCCCCCACCACTGCACTTTGGGCCCCGGAGATTAGCGACAATATTTGTCGCCATCTCAGAGGTAAACCTAGTGGAGAGGGTTTCTCTGTTTAAAATGCTCGCCAGGGCGTTCCTACAGGATTTCCAGAGATGCCATTGGGCAGCTTTCTCTCCCTGGCCACGCCCCCCACCGCTCCCCTTCCTCCTTGCACGCTGCTGAGTGAGAGACAGTCTCTCATTCCAGCATCCTGGGTCGTAAAAGTGGGCCAGTGTGGCCCACAGGAGCAATGTTTTTTGCGGCTACCTGATATGCTTAGTCCCCCGGATCAGGTAGCCTACTTTATTTTTTTAATTTTTTTTTTTTTTTTTTATGAGCCAACCTCGGGCTCTCTTTAAAGGGAAGGTTCAGGGACTGTTTAAAAAAAATAAAAATCCGCATCCACTTACCTGGGGCTTCCTCCAGCCCATGGCAGGCAGGAGGTGCCCTCGGCGCCGCTCCGCAGGCTGCCGGTGGTCTCCAGTGGCCGACCCGACCTGGCCAGGCCGGCAGACAGGTCGGGCTCCTTCCGCGTTCCAAAATGCTCCTCACGGGGGCGCGTTGACGTCATCGGACGTCCTCCGGGCTTTACTGCGCAGGCTCAATAGTTCTGAGCCTGCGCAGTAAAGCCCAGAGGACGTCCAATGACATCAGCGCGCCGCCGTGAGGCGCATTTTGGAACGCGGAAGGAGCCCGACCTGGCCGCCGGCCTGGCCAGGTCGGGTCGGCCACCGGGGACCACCGGCAGCCTGCGGAGCGGCGCCGAGGGCACCTCCTGCCTGCCACGGGCTGGAGGAAGTCCCAGGTAAGTGGATGCGGATTTTTATTTTTTTTAAACAGTCCCTGAACCTTCCCTTTAAGGAAAACAAGCAGAGGTCTTTCTTCACTCACATTATCTTTTGCCATTCCGTCACTTCTGAACGAAAGGACGTAGCAGCCGATCAGCCCATTATCTTGTAGGGGAAACATCTATTGTAACTGTCTTGTTCCTCTGATCTATTTACACGTCATGTATGTTAGCTCCCTCCATCTTCTGCTCCTCAGGCTGTAAACTGCAGTAAATCCAGCTATGCTGCTCTTCCTGACAGCGTCACTGACCCATTTCTACTCTGTTCCGTTGTTTCTGGGCAGTTCTCGTGTGAAAGCTACTCATTCTTCTAGGTCTTTGGCGCTGCCCTGCAGCCTTCAGGAGTACTCCCCTCCACAAGTACTTCTGAAGATCAGTGCGGCTGTACTACACATGCTGTAGCCCAGACTACCTCATCTTCTTAGGTACTCGGGGTCGGAAGTACTTTTGAAGGCTGCACAAGCTATGCTGTCGAGCAGGTCTGGATTTACATCACAGGAGCCTATAGGCACAGATCTCCTGGCACCTTAGACTTCTCCCTCCATGAACCTGCATACCCCCCATCAGACTGCACTGTCAGAAGTGTGCTGGCTGGCCTAGCTGTCACTCCTCCCTTACTTCCCTCGCCTGCCATAGGTAGCTACAGGTACCCCTTGGTATTGGGTAGCCAGAGAAACCTCAGAATTAAGTAAAGTGCGCTTTAGTATTAGGTAGCCTGAGGAACTTTAGTATTAGGTAGCCAGAGGTGCCCCTGACTGAACAGAGATCTTGTAGGTGGAATGCTGAGTCGGGTGAGTAACCTTTAATTTACGCTCTGAACAGGACTCTGAATAGGGAATGAGGGAGGGAGCTGCCTCTCCATCATCAGGCGCCTGTAGGCACTTGCCTACAGTACCTTATGGTAAATCCGGCACGGCCGGCGACCTATTCAACTTATCTTGAGTGGGGAGGGGCCAAGGATCAGGAAAGGCTCTGTGGTAACCGGAGCCTTCTCTCTGCATAGGTATGTATAAAAACTTTGGCTTTAGTTTCCCTTTAATAAATGAAATCATCACCTAGAAACTGTATTGTGTGTTTACCTGGGTATCTTTGTTTAGTTTCTCTTGATGATCTGAAGCATTTATAGGACACATGTAACTTTTAAGTTAATAAAAAAAAAATATTTTGTTAGAGGGAAGTCTCTGGATCCTAATGAAGCTTCCCCTGTCCTCCTCCAGCAGCCTTATCCAATGCTGTTACCCCCAAACTACTCAGAACAATAACCTTCACTGCTGCGGCTTCCTGCGTGGGCTCCAGTAGAAATAGCCGCGTCTGATCAGATCTGCTATTCTGCATGCGCCTGTGCTGCAGGGAGCGGGTCTGATCGGGTTTGGCCTTTTCCCGGCAGAGTCCAAGTGGGATTTTCGGGCCTGCCACCACTGGATCTCCTCTGCTCAGGATGGGGGAAGCCTCATTAGGATCCAGAGGCTTTCCCCTTCAGAGGAATGTATCACCCTAGGGCACTTTTTCCCCTTCAGGTTTACTTTAAAGGGGTTCTGTGGAGGGTTTTAAAAACAAAAAACTGATACTTGCCTGGGGCTCCTATCAGCCCCCTGTAGCTGTCCTGTCCCTCCTACGATCCTCCGTTGCCCGCCGCTGGTCCTGGTATAATTATTTGTCTAACTAAACTAATACTACTCGCATTTCTGGGAGATTACTGCATAGGTAAGAAAACCTCGTACTGCGCCTGTGCAGTAAGCTCTGGAGACGCGAGCGGGAGCGAGCTTGCGCACGTTCTATTAGGCAGAGAATTGGACAGGGACTGGCGGCGGGAAACGGAGGATCGTAGGAGGATGGCGCAGGGCATGACAGCTGCAGGGGGGCGATTAAAAGCCCCAGGAAAGTCTCGGTTTTTTTGTTTTTAATACCCTCCACAGAACCTTGAAGTGTAACAAGCATGCAAAAGCTAAAAAAAAAAATCAGGAAAGGGGTAAATATTTCTTAGCACCGCTCATTATTTGAGGATTCTAAGCAGTTGGTGAACCAGACTATAGGAAGGTCAAGCAGAGGTTATCGTGCCCCAATGTCCCGCGAGGTGGGACTTTATTACTTTGCAGCCCTCCTGATTTTAAACTACTTTTACTGTCATGTAAGATGTAATAGAATTGTTTACAAAGTAGTAACTCTCGATTGGTTGTGATTTCCAGTTACAACAGTCCAGCCGGAACTTGGGAAAATCATGTATCCCGACTTCAAGCAGGTAAGGATTGTGCTATCCTGCAAAGCTGCCACACAGAGGGAAACAGATTGTCATTGAGATGCAAATCATTTCAAGTTGATACAGAATTATGCAAATTTTTTATGCAACTTGAAAATACACCAAGCAAATCCTGCTGGGGTTCAATTTCAACTGCTCCTTTTTCAGGCTGCATACATTTGCATATAAAATGTGTATAATACTGCATCAACTTCATATGATTTGCATCTCATTAACCAACCCTAGTGCTAGGCAGTGGCATTGCTGGGTGATCATTGGCCTCAGTGTAATTATTGCATTGCCATCCAATACTACCTGACACCAGTTCATTGTTTGGTAGTCATCCCTGTGTGAGGTTTTCATGCACATTATACATATAGATCAGCAGGGCTGCCAAGCAATTGGTATTGATTGAAAGGAAACAAATATGGCAGCCTCCATATCACTTAGCTTGGGTTCACTTTAAGTTCAGGTTTGGGTTAATGGAGAGGGAGTTACCTGTAGGTTGTAAAAATGGCCCGCTCTCCACCTATTATGCCATTTTAGTTGTAAACCTGTTCAGTTCTGTTAGTTGGAAAATGTTGTACGTTTATTTATAAGTGCAAACTTGTCACAGATGGCATGAAAAGTTTCAATGATGAATAACATCAGTGGGGGTGAGTAGATCCTTCTAGCGGATCGCTCACAGATTGGGAGTCCGGGGAAGCCTGATTAGCAGCTGAAGTGGTTATCAGCTGCCTTATCCGACTTGAAAGGAAACTAAATCGAAAACCGAAAAAAACAATTTAACTTGCCTAGAGCTTCTGCCAGCCGCCCTGTGCCCACGCTGTCACTCACCGATCCTCTAGTCCCCCGCAGTGTCCCTCTTTCGGCTGAGCAAATCGACGACCACTGCACATGTGCATCCTCGATCACGTGCAGAGCGTTCCCTTCCTCAGGAGTGATCTCAGGAGGCATGCAGACCAGGGCTACACATCAAAATGAAAGAGGGGTGCTGTGAGATTGCTCAGTGATGGCACAGGGCAGCTGCAGGGGGCTGGTAGAAGCCCCAGGAAAGTTAAACAATTTTTAGTTGTTTTTTTTTTTTTTTCAATTCAGGTTCACTTTAAAGAGTGGGACAAAATTGGATACTTACCTAAAGAGTCGGAAGCCACCGGATCCTATTGAGGTTTCCCTCTATTCTGCTGTCGCTGCGTGCGGCCCCCAGAAGATTAGCGGCAAGCCATTGTTACAAATCGTATCAGGGCCGCGCAGCTCTTCTTCCTGCAGTGTGGCCACACAACAGGCGACTGAGACAGCATGCGCAGAAAGCTGGCGCCGCAGGCTCTGTGGTACTGTGCTTGCGTGGGCAGGCTCGCGCGGCCACACTTAGGAATAGCAGCTGCGTGGCCCTGATATGGGGGGGTCCGCGCTCAGCAACGGGGACAACGGAGAAGGGAGGGAAGCCTCAATAGGATCCTGAAGCTTCCCTGTCTTAAAGGGAACCTAAACTGAGAAGGATATGGATTTTTCCTTTTAAAATAATACCAGTTGCCTGACTCTCCTGCTGATCCTATGTCTCTAATACTTTTAGCCACAGCCCCTGAACAAGCATGCAGATTAGGTGCTCTGACTGAAGTCAGACTGGATTAGCTGCATGCTTGTTTCAGGGTGTGATTCAGCCACTATTGCAGCCACAGAGATCAGCAGGACTGCCGGGCAACTGGTATTGTTTAACAGGAAACATCCATATCCCTCTCAGTTAAGGTTCCCTTTAAGGTAAGTATCTGATTTTAAACACTTTTAGTTAGGCGTGTGTATCAGGCTTAAAAATGCTCATGTGGTAGTTACCCAGTCATGGCAGTTTGCCAGTATGCATAAGATTTGTAGTAACTGCAAGCAAGTAAACGCAGCATGCGTCATCCAGGGGTCAGTTAGCAAGCATTCCCAGATTGTACATTTATATGCTTTTAAAAAAAGAATGTCCATGTAAATGAGGCCTAAAATGATTCACAAAGTGTGTTTTCTCCCTCATGAGATATGGAATCAGGCTCGCAGTACAGATCATGTATCTGACCCCTGTAATACCTTTCTCCTCTACATTCTAGATTTCGGTAGCGGATCTCCCGGGGTTGATTGAGGGGGCGCACATCAACAGAGGCATGGGGCACAAATTCCTCAAACACATCGAGAGGACCAGGCAGCTCCTGTTTGTGGTAAGCTCAGTCTCCCCTGTGGTAAGGCGATGTATAGCGATTATTTCTTTTTTGGTTTAGATTTCTTCAGTTCTGCTCGGTTTACGCTAGGCTGGAAATTATTGCATTCTTTTTTTTCTCTTTTTTTTTTGTAACTCAGCTTTGAAATCAATACATAAATGAACCACTACCCTACCACAGGTTTTTTCCACTTCCAGACCAGAGCAGTTTTCACATAACGCTCCTCCCATTCAATCGCCAAGAACTTTATGACTACTTATCACACTGAAACGATCTATATGTTATTTTTTTTCGTGGGACACTAGGCTTTCTTTGGGCAGTAATTTTTGCCAAGAATTATTTTATTATATATGCATTTTACAGGGAAGAAGAGGAAAAAATTGCAAAAATTCCTCATTTCTCAGCTTTCAGCCATTGTAGTCTAAAAATAAAATGTGCTATTTTAGATAAAACAGACACATTTTATTTGCCCATTTGTCCCAGTTATTACAAAGTTTAAATTGCGTCACTAGTGCAATGTATGGCAATATTTTATTTGGAAATAAAGGTGTATTCTTTCAGTTTAGTGTTTTTTGTTTTTTTATACTATAAAAATAATTATAAGCATTTATTTACAAAAGCAACATTAATATACCCTCATAACATACATATTTAAAAAGTCCCTAAGGTAACTATTTATGTAGGTTTTTTTTTTATGTTGTAATTTTTTTTTTTGAAAGTTTTATTTTAGTAACTATGGGGTAGGGGTGGAAGGGGTTAAAAAATAATAAATATTTAAAAGTTTGAATGTAAAAGTGTCTTATGATATATATTTGGGTGTATTTGGCTGTATTTCACTTTTTGGCAACAAGATGGCACTACACTTAGTTCACTGTTTGCTGTCTACAGCAGATGGCATTGAAAATGTTTGTAAAGCCCAATCTACACGATACGATTCTATTTACGATCCGATTAAATCTGACATGTCCGATCGGGATTTGATTCAATTCCATTCGATTTGCCATTGTTTTGCAATGGAAAATCGAATTGAATCGAATCCCGATCGGACATGTCGGATTTAATTGGATCGTAAATAGAATCGTACAAAGAATCGTATTGTGTAGATTGGGCTTAACAGTTTCCTTGGGGTTATAACAGCACGGTGATCGGGGCTGAGAATAGATGATTCTCATGCCCTGATCACTGAAGAACATGGATGCGGCGTTGGGAAGAGGCGCGGGAATCGTGATTGGCGGCAGTAAGTAAACAGTGTGTATATATACACCCCTGATCTGCTAGTGGTAAACACGGGCGTATATATACACGTACCAAAAATCCAGAACTGGTTAAAGTATACCGGAGATGTGAATAACTGGAGTATTTATACTTACCTGGGGCTTCCTCCAGCTCCATAATGTGTGTGAGCTCCCTCGCTGTCCCCACTGACCTCCCCTCCCCCATTAATCTGGCCAGCCGCCCTCTTCTGCACATCTGCTGCCCGGCTGTGCGCGCCCCCGCTGCGCTCCTGCAACCGGCTGCGGGTGAGCATGTGCAGAAGAGGGCGGCTGGCCAGATTACTGGGGGAGGGGAGACAATGGAGAGGACAGCGAGGGAGCCCACGCACATCATGAGGCTGGAGGAATCCCCAGGTAAGTATAAATACACACATTATACACGTCTCAAGTTTCTTTTAAAGTGAACCCAAAGTGAACCACAGGCCAAGAACCAGATACTTAAGAAAATTGAAGACTCTGGACCTTACTAAGGTTTCCTGTGACCTCTTCGCCCCGATCGCCACTCCCCGGTACCCTCCAGTAGATCAGGGCTCTTTATACAAGAGTGTGGCCGTGCTGCACTGGTGCGGGCCTGGCCACAGCTGCCCAGTAGCACAGAGCCGCCCGTGCACAAGTGGCTCCGCCTTACTGCACAGATGTGGCTGTACTCGCAGTCGCAATACAGCTGTGCTTGTGCTTGAAGTGGAGCGTGGTTGCGCTCAGAAATTTGACAAGCTCTTGTCAGATTTCTTTGGGGGATCTGCAAGCAGCAACGGTGGTCTGGTGGGCGGCGTGGGAAGACTCTGCAGGATCCTTTTCTTAGGTAAGTATGCGCTTTTTGACCCGAGGTTCATTGGTGACTTTATTTCGGCAGATGTGCCGTCAGCATTGCACAGTTGTCATATATAACATACATGGAGACACAATGCGCTGTCAAGTAAAATGTACGCTGTCAGAGCATTCACAACAGACTTATGCCTAGTACACACTATAAGATTTTTTTTCAGGCAGATTTCCTGCCAGATCAGTTCTTTTCAACACGTCCGATCTGATTTTGATGGATTTTTTTTCCATTCACTTCTGCAAAAAATCGATCGGAAAGTCAATTGAATTCAGATGGGACATGTTGAAAATAATCGACCTGGCAGGAAAACTTCCTGAAAATCTCATCATGTGTACTAGGCATTAGAGAGAAAGGGGCGATGTAGACTGGCCAATGGAAAATCGCTGCAGAATTTGGCCCAGTCATTTCAAGCCTGCTCCCAGCTTTCAGAATGCGGGGCGCTGGACACAGCGGCGCAGATGCTGTTGGGAGAGAAGCAGGGCGGTGGAGTCGAAGTCTTGGAATCGGAGCAGTTTTTGGGTACCTGGAGTTGATGATTTTTGTACCAACACCACAGCCCTGTAGAGAAGTTTAAGGCTACTTTTCCACAATAGCGTGACATTTTCGCCTGCAAAAAATCGTATAAGATTTTTCTGATTGGTGAAAATTTGCATGCATATTTTTACGCGAATTTTCGTACGCGAAAATAATATGAAAACATCCCCATTCACTACCATTAGTTGCAAAATCAATGCTAATTTTCTGAGAGAAAAATCTGACACAAAACGCACAAGTGGAAACCAGGCCTGCCAGAGCTCGCGCATGCAGGCATTTTCCTGCAGCAATCGTAACCTTGTGTACTTTTGTACGTTTCCAGGTTGACGTTGAGGGATTTCGGCTTTCTGTCAAGTCTCCGTTCAGAACAGCGTTTGAAACGGTGCAGCTACTCACCCTGGTGAGTTGATGTTACAACATTTTCCGCCTGTACACTGAATAATTAATGTTACTAACTGCACTTTAGTGGTGCTCAAAGCCTAATGCTGATAATATAGTCTGTCTACTTGTAGTTTATGGCCAACGGGAAAAAAAGGGGGAGGGGGGGGTGTTGGGTTAGAACCAATTAGCCTACCACTATGTTTTGGTGTTGGTGGTCCAGATCACGTGTCTGGATGGTCTGGCTGTTTGAACATCTGGTTCACAGCATTGACTAAACTAAAGGTGGCCATCAATGATACAATCTCGATTGTACAATCTTACCAAATCTATGTAGTAGAATAGTAAACTGAGGTAATATACTGGTTAGCCCTCTTGCCTTACAGCGCTAGGTCCCTGGTTCAATCCCCAGCCAGTGCATGGTACGGAGTTTGTATGTTCTCCCCGTGTCTGTGTGGGTTTTCTCCAGGTACTAAGGTTTCCTCCCATGCCCCAAAAACATACAGATATGTTAATTGGCTTCCCCTAGCTAAATTGGCCCTAGACTACGATGGACGTGTGACTGTTACATACATAGTTATTTGGGTTGAAAAAGACATCCATCCATCGAGTTTAACCAGAAAACAAAGTACAACACCAGCCTGCTCCCTCACATATCCCAGTTGATCCAGAGGAAGGCGAAAAACCCTTACAAGGCATGGTCCAATTAGCCCCAAAAGGGAAAAATTCCTTCATGACTCCAAATGGCAATCAGATAAAAATCCCTGGATCAACATCATTGGGCATTACCTAGTAATTGTAGCCATGGATGTCTTTCAACGCAAGGAAAGCATCTAAGCCCCCTTTAAATGCAGGTATAGAATTTGCCATAACTACTTCCTGTGGTAATACTGTAAAGAACCCTTCCCTAAATAAATGGCTGAAATGTTTTTCCTCCATGCGCAGATCATGTCCTCTAGTCCTTTGTGAAGGCCTAGGGACAAAATAGGAATTAGATTGTGAGCCTCTCTGAGTGACCGTTATGTGACGAGGCGATATATACTCTGTAAAGTTCTGCAGAAGATGTTGACGCTATATAAATACTTAACATTATATGAACGCTTTACTTTTTCTCCTAACAAGGCCTTGTACACACCGTAGTTCCCTTGTGGATCTCATCACGTGACTGGAGTTAATTTTGTGAATGTTTCATCTTAGGAACTTGAATTATATAAGGAGGATCTTGTAGATAAGCCTGCCTTGCTGGCTGTTAATAAGATGGATCTGCCGGGAGCTGAGGAGAAGTTCCAGGAGTTGCTGCAACAGCTTGAAAATCCAAACGGTAAGGATCCTACAGTGGACCAAAACATTGGTGAAAGTCAGAGGAGCTCCTGTGTGTATGTGTATATATATATATATATATGTGCGTGCGTGCGTGCGTGCGTGCCGCGATCACTCAAACGGCTTGACCGATTTGAACGAAACTTGGTACACAGATCCCTTACTACCTGGGATGATAGGTTCTGGGGGTCTCGCGGCCCCCCTGCACACCTGGGCGGAGCTACAAACAGCAAATCAGATTTCACCCATTCAAGTCAATGGAAAAAATGTAAAAGGCTGCCATTCTCACAGTAATCAAGCCACAGTCCCCACACTTGGCACAGGTGGTCACTTGGTGACCGAGGTTACAAATCCAGGAAAAGTGGGCGGAGCATAAAACAGCCAATCAAATTTCAGCCGTTCATTTTAAATGGGAAAATGTAAACTGCAGCCATTCTTAGAATGTTAATCGCAGGGTTCTCAAACTTGCCACAGTTGGTCACTGGGTGAATGCTATTAAGATTCAAGAAAATGGGTGGAGCTTACAACAGCCAATCAAAATTCACTTATTGATTTTCAAGGGGAATATTTAAACTGCTGCCATTCTTACACTGTTAATGGCAGAGGCTTCAAACTTGCTACAGTCGTCATTGGGTGACTGGGGTCCAAATTCACTAAAGGGGTGGGGCCACATACAGCCAATCAGACTTCCTTGGTGGATAAACTGCTTCCAATCACACATTTTTGATGCCAGGAACCTGAAAGCTCACAAATGTGGTCATTGAGTGACTGTGTGTCAAGGTCACAAAAAGTAGGCGGAGCCAAAAACAGCTTTTACTGGGAAAATATAAACTGCAGCCATTCTTACACCGTTAATGGCAGGGTTCTCAAACTTTGCACAGTTGGTCATTGGGTAACTAAGATTAAGATTTTGGAAGGTGGGTGGAGCCTACAACAGCCAATAAAAATTCTCCTTTCAATTTTCAAAGGGAATGTTTAAGCTGCTACCATTCTCTTAGGGCCTGTACACACTGCTGCTCTTGCGCTGCGCTTTTCAAATCGCATTCGCTTTTTAATCGCAAGGTCTTTTGAAAAATAATGAAAATCGTGGAGACCTGTACACACTGGTGCGATGCGCTTTTCCTATTCTCATGAAGGCTTGCGATTTAAAAATCGCATGCGATTTTAAAAGCGCAGCAGTGTGTACAGGCCCTTATACTGTTAAAGGCAGATGCATCAAACCTGGTACAGTCAGTCACTGGGTGACTAGGGCCCAAACTCAGAAAGGTGGCGGAGCCACAAACAGCCAATAAGATTAGTTTATTTTTCAATGGGAATATACAAAGTATTGATACCAAGGACCCCAAAGCTGATAAACTTGATAATTGAGTGACTGTATGTCAAGGTTAGAAAAAGTGGGCGGTGCCAACAACTAAATTTTTAACATGGCAGGGTTCCCAAACTTTACACAATTGGCCACTGGGAGACTGGGATGAATATTCAGAAATGTGGGTGGAGCCTAAAACAGCCAATCAAAATGTACCTATTGATTTTCAAGGGGACTATTCACATTGCTACCATTCTTACACTGTTGATGGCAGAGGCCTCAAACCTGATACAGTCAGTCATTGGGTGACTGGGGTCCAAATTCACTAAAGGGGTAGAGCCACAAACAGCCAATCAGATTTGTTAGATTGATTTCAGCCATTCTGTTATTGGCAGGGTTCTCAAACGTGACACAGTTGGCCACTTGGTGACGGGGACTAATATTCAGGAAAGTGGGTGGAGCCTACAGCAGCCAATCAAAATTCACCTTTTGATTTTCAAGGGGAATATTGCAACTGCAGCCATTCTTACACTGTTAATGGCAGAGGCCTCAAACCTGCTACAGTCGGTCGTTAAGTGTCTGGGGTTCAAATTCAGTAAAGGGGCGGAGCCAAAAACTGCCAGATTTCTTTGCTGGATAAACTGCTTCCATTACCACAATTTTGATGCCAGGAACCCAAAAGCTCACAAACTTGGTCATTGTGTAGTGACTGTGTGTCCAGGTTACAAAAAGTGGGTGGAGTTAAAACTGATTTTTCTGGGGAATTGTAAACTGCAGCCCTTCTTCACTGTTAATGGCAGGGTTCTCAAACTTAGCATAGCTGCTTACTGGGTGACTGGGATTAATGTTCAGAAAAGTGGGTGGAACCTAAAAATGCCAATCAAAAATTACATGTCGCTTTTCTAGGAGAATATTACAATTGCTGCCATTCTTGCACTGTTAATGGCACAAGCCTCAGACCTGGTACAGTTGGTCATTGGGTCACTGGGGATCAAATTCATAAAAGGGGACAGAGCCACAAACAGTGAATCAGATTTGTTTCATTTCATGGGAAAATACAAATTATTGATGCCAAGGACCCCAAAGCTCACAAACTTGGTCATGGAGTGACTGTGTGTCCAGGTTACAAAAAGTGGGCAGAGCCAAAAACAAATTTCACTGGGAAAGTGTAAACTGCAGCCCTTCTTACACTGTTTATGGCAGGGTTCCCAAATTTTGCCCAGATGGTCACTGAGTGACTGAGATTAATATTCAGGGAAGTGGGTGGAGCCTATAATAGCCAATCAAAATTCACCTGTTGATTTTCAAGTGGATAATTTCAATTGCTGCCATTTTTCCACTGTTAATAGCAGATGCCTCAAACCTGCTACAGTTGGTCATTGGGTGACTGGGGTTCAAATGCTGGAGAGGGGGTGAAGCCACAAACAGCCAATCTGATTTGTTTAATTTCTATTGGAATATACAAATTATTGATGCCAAGGACCCCAAAGCTCACAAACTTGGTCATTGAGTGTTTGTCCGTTAGGGTTAGAAAGTGGGCGGAGCTAACACCAGCCAAATACATATACGGGCGATGCCGGGTCATCAATGGGTGGAGACAAATAGAAATTTTACTGGGAATATGTAAACTGCCGCCATTCTTACACTGGTAATGGCAGGGTTTTTAAACTTTGCACAGTTGGTCACTGGGTGACTGGAATTAATATTCAGAAAAGTGGGTGGAGCCTACAAAAGTGTATCATACTTCACCTATTGCTTTTCAATGGGAATTATTTAATTGCTACCATTCTTGCACTGTTAATGGCACAAGCCTCAAACCTGGTACAGTTGGTTATTGAGTGACTGGGGTTCAAATTCAGAAAAGGGTGTGTAGCCACAAACAGCCAATCAGATTTTTTCATTTCAATGCAAATTATTGATACCAAAGACTGCAAAGCTCACAAACTTGGTCAGTGAGTAATTGTGTGTTAGGGCTAGAAAAATTATGCAGAGTCAACACCAGCCAAATACATACCCGGGCAACGCCGGGCAATCAGCTAGTATGTAATAGAAGACAGCAGAGCTTGGATCAGGTTCTAACAGCTGTTTGCTTGCTGCCTGTAGAACTTTGTCTCACACTCTGCAGGGGCTCCAGCTGCTGCTGACGCCATCTAGTGGACATAATGCTAAGTCACACATGCAGGAAGTTGAAGCTCCATAGTGTAGCTGTTACTCTTACATTGATAGTAAACAAGCTATCGTCAGTGCTGGTCTCCCATCAGAGTAATCTGTCTCTAATTTTCCGCTCTACCTCTCTACAGACTAAAACTGACTCTGAACACATGGAATTTCTATAGATGGTAATTATTCCGGAGTTTTAATGCAAATTCTATGCAGCCTGGAATTGGACCAATCAAAATCAGCCAGAGGTGCATCTGATTAGCCCATACACTCAGAGACAATTTCTGTTGATTTTGATTGGTCCAACTCCAGTCTGCATGCAATTCACATTAACCCTTTCCAATCCAGGCTGGGCTGCAGTATGTCCATCATTGGCATTTTCTAGCTCTGCTCCAGTGTCAGACAGGAAAGCGTGGCTGCCACTAGGGGAGCTGTTGCCAGTCTAGTCCAGCACGCCATCAGCCTCTTTGGATCAGTGTGTTGGACTTTTCATTTTGTCATTGGTTTCCATTCTCTCTCCACAGATTATCTTCATTTGCTGCCGGACGAGCTGGTCCCGGAATGCCAGATTAATTTCAAGCACGTTCTTCCTGTCTCCGCCATATCTGGCCAGGGGATCGAGGAGCTGAAACACTGCATCCGCGGATCCCTGGATGAGCAGGCGGAGCTGGAGATCCAGGAGACTGCAGAGGAGCGGCTGCGCAGCCTCCATACAGCGTCATCTTCTGGCGTGAGAGATAACCCCGCCCCTCCGCCAACTGTCTGCTGATCCCTGGACGAGCAGGCGGAGCTGGAGATCCAGGAGACTGCAGAGGAGCATCGTCTCCTGGCATGAGAGATAACCCCGCCCCTCCGCCTGCTGATCCCTGAACAAGCAGGCGGAGCTGGAGATCCAGGAGACTGCAGAGGAGCGGCTGCGCAGCCTCCATACAGCATTGTCTCCTGGCATGAGAGATAACCCCGCCCCTCCGCCAACTGTCTGCTGAACCCTGAACGAGCAGGCAGAGCTGGAGATCCAGGAGACTGCAGAGGAGCGGCTACGCAGCCTCCATACAGCATAGTCTCCTGGCATGAGATAACCTCGCCCCTCCACCTGCCTAGACTCAGAGGACTGGCATCTGTATATTTCTCTGTTTGAAAATTCTGTACAGTTTATTGAACTTTCTTTATAGCAAAGTTGCTTGTGTTGGCTTCAGGGACAGGTACTGGTATGGACGACGTGTCTGCCAGTAGCAGGATGAAGGGGTCACATGGGCACTAGACAATGATGGTGAAGCCTAAACTGATCTTCACAACCTCAGTGCGTTCTGTGAACGATTGGAAGATGATTTATTGCAAAAGGCAGAACTTTCCATGAATCAGTGTGTTGCTTATGTAACCCGATTACTGATGTGTTGCAGCCATGCCAGAAGTGCCAATGGTTTTAAGTTTGTTTCCTTTCTTTTGTCCTCTAAATGGGGTTAGTTTTTTCACTTTCTTATTTTGGTACAACCAAATAAAGAGGAACTGTAGTGAAAATAAAATAATGAATGAATTTGCTTCTTGTTTACAATATTCATGCATAGATTATCTAGTAGTCAGTGTTTGCCCATTGTAAAATCTTCCCTCTCCCTGATTTACAGTCTGACATTTATCACTGGTGGTGACCTCTTTATTTCTTCTAGGTGATCTGTGCAGAATGTTCGTTTACTGAGAGTTCTAAAGCCAGTACAAAATATACCTGGTCTCCCAGAATTCTTGAGGGGGAGAGCGAGAGAATTTGGGTGCGACCTCTTGGGTGCGCATGATCGCGGCGGTACACTTTGTTTTCACGGACGTTTAATCTACGTCCAGTTAGAGCGGCAGCACCACCTGCTGGACGTAGATTCAAACTACGTCGGTCCCCAAAAGGTTAAGTGCAGTCTACTATACATCCACTTTGTGGCTTCCTGCTGATCTGGCTGGTCAATGGACTGCAGTCTCCCATAGGAGAACATGGTCCAGCAACTATAGTACCTGCAGGAAGTGGTGGTGTGCTCAATGACGCGAGGAATACTGGATGGCACAAACTGTAAAGCCAGCAACAGGCCTTCTCTTGAATGACTAGCATCTATGCACATCTATTTTCCCTACAGACCAGTCCTGGTGTATTTGTGGGCCCTTGCTCTGTCTGAACTCCTTGCGTCCCACAACAGTGGACCTCCTCAGGCCCTAATATACAGGGAGAGGAGGAAACCACTTGGACCTGGGAATATCCAGATCTCCAGCCAGTGCCCGTGCTGGCGGATGACTGGATGACCCTACAATGTACACAATATTACTGGTTTAACTAGACTATGTAGTAATGGAAGAACATGGTCTAATCTGACGAGGCACATTTTCTCTTAGAACTTATGGGAGGTTGGTAACGTTGCTGTTGGAATCAGTTTCCTCATTCGGTAACCTAGATAATGCTGTCCGAAGCACTTCCATAGAGGAAGCATCGGAGTGACATGAAGCGTGATGTGGAACGAAGCTCCGTGACTCTCTCTACACAAGTAATATTGCTGAAGTGCTTTGTATGACATTGGAACAGCAACACTAGTGGTAGGATGTGTGGGCTTTATCTACCTGGGGAAAAGATGGGAGCAGGATGCACTGTGAGAAGAAGGCAGGTGGGCACTAGGGATGATCAAAGATAGGCAAATTCTTCCAATTGATGCAAATTTATATCCAAATATATGCAGCTTGAAAATGGACGATTCAATTTAGACCTTGGTTTAAATTGATTGGTTCAATTTCAAACTGCATATAGTGCTGCCTATAATTAACTAAAATTTGACTTAAAGTTACTTTCATTTCCCAGTTTTTTACATTTGAGCAAAAACTGTCCAGTCCAAAATTATTCATACCCTTCTCAGTAATCAATAGAAAAGCCTTTATTAGCTATTACAGCAATCAAACGCTTCCTATAATTGCAGACCAGCTTTTTGCATGTCACCACAGGTATTTTTGCCCATTCATCTTTAGCAATGAGCTCCAAATCTTTCAGGTTGGAGGGTCTTCTTGCCATCACCCTGATCTTTAGCTCCCTCCACAGATTCTCAATTGGATTCAAGTCAGGACTCTGGCTGGGCCACTCCAAAATGTTAATGTTGTTGTCTGCTAACCATTTCTTCACCACTTTTGCTGTGTGTTGTGGGTCATAGTCATGTTGAAATGTCCATTGGTGGCCAAGGCCAAGTTTCTCTGCAGACTACCTAATGTTGTTGAGAATCCTCATGTATTCTTTATTCATGGTGCCGTTTACTGTGATTAGGTTCCTTGGTCCATTGGCCGAAAAAGAACCCCAAAAGCATTAGGTTCCTACTACCATGTTTGACAGTGGGGATGGTGTTATTTGGGATGAAGGCTTCTCCTTTTTTACGCCAAATGAAGGAAACCTCATTGTGACCAAACCATTCAATTTTTGTTTCACTGAAGACCAAAAGTCTTCTTCTTCCAGATGAGCATTTGCAAAGGCCAAGCGAGCTTTTGTGTGCCTTATCTGGTGAAATGTTTGCCTTGTTCTGCATCATTGGAACCCAGCAGTGTGCAGTGTCCTTAGGATTGTCTGCCTTGAGACATTGCCACCAGCAGAACCCAGATTCACCAGGATGGCCTTAGTGGTGATCCTTGGATTCTTCATCACCTCTCTCACTATCTTCCTGGCCAGCACAGGTGTCATTTTTGGCTTACGACCACATCCTCTGCGATTTTCCACAGTGCAGAACATCTTGTATTTTTTAATAATACTTTGCACTCTAGCCATGGGAAAACATTTAGAAATGGCATTGTAGCCCTTTCCTGACTTGTGAGCAGCCACAATGCACAGCCACAAGTCTTCTCTGAGCTCTTTTGTCTTAGCCATGACTGTCCACAAACCAGCTGCAGAGAGCTGCTGTTTTTCACCTGTTGAATAAAACTGCTGTTCCCAATTAGTGTAATTAGGATGCGTTAGAACAGCTTGGACTATTTGGAATGGTATAGAACTTTGAATTTTCCAACAGACTGACAGTTCGTGAAGGGTATGAAGTTTTTGGACTGGACACTTTTTGCTGAAATTTAAATAAAAACTGAGAAATGTTTTTTTTCCCCACAATAATGCCTCCTGCACATTGTCTTATTATCTTTTGGGAGACACCTATGTAATTTCCCATCAAAAAAATTACTTGCTGGTTGAATAAAAGTAACTTGGCATACACTGTACAGTGTTTTCCGTAACCTTCCGAGGAGACTCAAAGGCTTCTGTGACATTAAAGGGAAGGTTCAGGGAAACGTTTAAAAAAATAAAAATCCATATCCACTTACCTGGGGCTTCCTCCAGCCCGTGGCAGGCAGGAGGTGCCCTCGCCGCCGCTCCAGAGGCTTCCGGTCGTCTTCGGTGGCCGACCCGACCTGGCCAGGCCGGCTGCCAGGTCGGGCTCTTCTGCGTCCCACGCGGGCGCGCTGACGTCATCGGACGTCCTCCGGGCTTTACTGCGCAGGCGCAGAACTACTGCGCCTGCGCAGTACAGCCCGGAGGACGTCCGATGACGTCAGCGCGCCCGCGTGGGACGCAGAAGAGCCCGTCCTTGGAGCGCAGAAGAGCCCGACCTGGCAGCCGGCCTGGCCAGGTCGGGTCGGCCACCGAAGATGACCGGAAGCCTCTGGAGCGGTGGCGAGGGCACCTCCTGCCTGCCACGGGCTGGAGGAAGCCCCAGGTAAGTGGATATGGATTTTTATTTTTTTAAGCGTTTCCCTGAACCTTCCCTTTAAAGTGGTATAAACCTCTGACATAATATTCAATAAAAACATGTTCTCCTACGCTTTATATCCACTACTGTTATCATATTTGCTTTTGTGCATAAGTATTATTATTCATTTATAAATTACAAGTTAACAAAGTACAATTTTTTTGCTCTGAGAGCTGACATTGCATTTTATTCATAACCAGTTTATCCATATTGTAATGCACCCAGAAATGCTTTCTGAGTATTTGTGTTCCGGAGTGCCTGAATTGCCAGAGAATGTTTACATCACTTGATAAAATTAAGTAAACACAAGATAATGTTAACTCCAGGTCTGATGCGTCCAGCTTTTCCTGCAGAGAGCTTGTAAGTCCTGTGTTTAACTAGTTGAATGCTGTTGTAGTAAAAAAAAAAATGGTGGTAGTATATAATATGCTGTAAATAATATTTTAGAGCAAAGAAGAAATGCTGGGTTTTATACCACTATGAAGATGGAAGCTGGGGGCCTGGTGGTGGAATGAGGGGACGCAGAAAGGACCTTAGTGATGCAGAGCCTTCCCTCTTCTCAGGTGAGTAAATATACTGGTTTCAGCATCAGAAACACTTCCAAATGTCCATCAAGCAAAATTAAAATGTTGGAAGTGTCACGACTCAAGTGTGTGTACAGTGGCAACCGACTCTCCCCGATACAAGGAGAGATCTGGACTGCTGGATCATTACACCTGAGCCGACCCTATTGTCCTCCCTTCTTACCACGCCCACTCCATCATGAGCTGTGTGTTGTCTAGCCAGCCCTTCCATAGCAACGGAACATGTCGCTAGCCTGGTGATTAGTAACCAATCTGCACAGCAACATGACCCCAACTGTCACCCAATGGATAGAGTCATGACCCCTGTCGGTGACAGCTGTTGAATGCCTGTACCTTGCTTAAGACTAAGTAATATCCAGGCAGACAGGGAGTTCTTACATCTGTTCAGCTAGGCAATTCAGTAATGCGTTATTTATTTTGCAAGGACTCGTCATTTAAATCTTTTTAATGATATTATTCTTCATTCCACAGCTTGGATGGTTGAAAAAGCGTTTAAACATTAATAACAAACTGTAGAACTGTTTCCCCACCCATGGCATCCTGTTTTCTAAATAACTTATACCTCAAAATTAGAAGGTTCTAAAATTCTGTCCTCTCATCATATAGCTGACTCTACGTTGAAAGCTTTATGATGAAACCCTTTCTGAAAAACTGGATGGTGAAGCAATAAGAACCAGTGTGCAGCTTCGTCAGAATTGGAGCTCTCTCTATTTGGCCAATAAGAGTGGACAATAGAAATTAGCTTATGGTAGCAAAACAAAACACTGGGAATGTGCCATGTGACAGGATACTCCCCTTATCATTTAGAAGCCATGACTTTCCCTGTACGCTGCAGTCTTTTCCAGAGGTGACAGACTGAGCTGGTGATCCAGTCAGTGTAACCGGGGCTACCACAGCGGCTTACATCAGCACCTCTTCCTTCATACCTGGGCAGAATAATGAGATATCCACTATGACGGCTTTCATCATCCTTACACTTCTCTACCTGATCCGGCCGTCCCTGCAGCTGGGTGAGTTATTTTATCTCGAGTTGGGGCTGTCAGTACAATTCTCTGATAATTAGACACAAGCTCAGGTTCCTGATGGGCTTTTTACCAGATGAGTTTTTGGAAAAAAAATGTTTGAGTGTAAGGAAGCATTAATTTCTGAAATGCCACAGCTTTTATACTTTTGCACACACATCAAATTTGAATTGGCCAATGATTGTCACACTTTATCACCTCCAACAGTAAGAAAGCTTTCCTACACAATCTACTCATAGTATTTAAACTCTGTTGGCCCTCATTCTACATGGAATTGGCCAATCAAAATTGGATGTGTGTGCCAGGCTTAATACAGGGAGTGCAGAATTATTAGGCAAATGAGTATTTTGACCACATCATCCTCTTTATGCATGTTGTCTTACTCCAAGCTGTATAGGCTCGAAATGAGAAGGGGTGTGGTCTAATGACATCAACACCCTATATCAGGCGTGCATAATTATTAGGCGACTTCCTTTCCTTTGGCAAAATGGGTCAAAAGAAGGACTTGACAGGCTCAGAAAAGTCAAAAATAGTGAGATATCTTGCAAAGGGATGCAGCACTCTTAAAATTGCAAAACTTCTGAAGCATGATCATCGAACAATCAAGCGTTTCATTTAAAATAGTCCACAGGGTCGCAAGAAGCGCGTGGATAAACCAAGGCGCAAAATAACTGCCCATGAACTGAGAAAAGTCAAGCGTGCAGCTGCCAAGATGCCACTTGCCACCAGTTTGGCCATATTTCAGAGCTGCAACATCACCGGAGTGCCCAAAAGCACAGGGTGTGCAATACTCAGAGACATGGCCAAGGTAAGAAAGGCTGAAAGGCGACCACCACTGAACAAGACACACAAGCTGAAACGTCAAGACTGGGCCAAGAAATATCTCAAGACTGATTCTTCTAAGGTTTTATGGACTGATGAAATGAGAGTGAGTCTTGATGGGCCAGATGGATGGGCCCGTGGCTGGATTGGTAAATCCAGTCCGACTCAGACGCCAGCAAGGTGGAGGTGGAGTACTGGTTTGGGCTGGTATCATCAAAGATGAGCTTGTGGGGCCTTTTCGGGTTGAGGATGGAGTCAAGCTCAACTCCCAGTCCTACTGCCAGTTTCTGGAAGACACCTTCTTCAAGCAGTGGTACAGGAAGAAGTCTGCATCCTTCAAGAAAAACATGATTTTCATGCAGGACAATGCTCCATCACATGCGTCCAAGTACTCCACAGCGTGGCTGGCAAGAAAGGGTATAGAAGAAGAAAAACTAATGACATGGCCTCCTTGTTCACCAGATCTGAACCCCATTGAGAACCTGTGGTCCATCATAAAATGTGAGATTTACAAGGAGGGAAAACAGTACACCTCTCTGAACAGTGTCTGGGAGGCCGTGGTTGCTGCTGTACGCAATGTTGCTGGTGAACAGATCAAAACACTGACAGAATCCATGGATGGCAGGCTTTTGAGTGTCCTTGCAAAGAAAGGTGGCTATATTCGTCACTGATTTGTTTCTGTTTTGTTTTTAAATGTCAGAAATGTATATTTGTTAATGTTGAGATGTTATATTGGTTTCACTGGTAAAAATAAATAATTGAAAAGGGTATATATTTGTTTTTTGTTAAGTTGCTGTAACGGTTGGTGTCAGCAACACAGATTTTTCTGATTATTGGTGATCTGCAGTATCACCAATAATACAGATGCTATACCTGATTATGTGGTGATCTGCAGAATCACCAATAATACTAGTATAGCTAGACACAGGACACCCAATGTGATGTAGTGTTTTGTGCAACAGTAATTGGAGAGATTATCTCCCGAGAAGTGGGAGATACAAACACTTCTGCAGCCTAGGATTCCCTGAGGGGCAGGGAATCAGGCTGTACTGCAGCCAGTGGATACCTGAGGAGCAGGGATCACTGTCTGGAGTAATATTGATGATGATTGGTCTGCAGCTAGGGATTCCCTGAGGAGCAGGGAATCAGACTGTACTGCAGCCAGTGGACCTTGGATAGGTAGAGACCCACTGACTGTGCTGCACGATGGTCTCCAGTGGAGCTGGTGACCACAGGCCTGATATAGCAGCTAATAACCACCTAAAGAGCAGGCGTCACAGGTATACAGTAAGGCTGATCACCC
Organism: Hyperolius riggenbachi; assembly: GCF_040937935.1. Taxonomy (NCBI): domain Eukaryota; kingdom Metazoa; phylum Chordata; class Amphibia; order Anura; family Hyperoliidae; genus Hyperolius; species Hyperolius riggenbachi. The sequence continues at coordinate 40,629,513 of NC_090650.1, read as the reverse complement.
AGGAGCTAGGTGACAGCCAGAAAGATCAGACAAGCCAGGTCGGCAACAAACGGACAGACAAAGTACAGAAGCGGAAGACTGATTCGGTATCCAGGTACAGGCAATGTTGGCAGCAGGTAATCAGATGGGCGGAAGTACCGAATCAGAGGACAGGAGAGTAGTCAGGAAAGCCAAAGGTCATAACAGGTAACAGAAATATCTCTCAATCCTAGTCTTAGGTGTGAGGTCCTTGGTCTCAACACCTGGGAACTAGTCTAACACATAAACAGTAGCAAGCAATAGTAATTTAAAGCTATCAATGGAATCTGACTCTCTGTGAACTGGGCCGAAGGAGAAAAAACTCTGTGAACTGGGCCGAAGGAGAGACAGAAGCAGCCGATTGCCGCAGGCTCAAGGGAGGAGTTGAGTGATACCCATGGGCGGATGCCGCCACTAATTACATTTGCAGGAGCAAAGCAGGACACCACGTCCAGCAGGGAAGGTAAGCTAAAGCGGATTATTCTTTCTGCTGTTCGGGTGATGCGCTGTAGACTCACCTTTTCTATTGCTGAGCAAGAGCCGAGCCATACAGTCATGGTGGATTTGATAATCGCAGTGTAGAACTGCACCATTAGCTTTTGTGGTAGGCCAAACTTTTTCAGCTGCTATAGGAGGTGCATCCTTTGTTGCATTTGATGATGGCGACCGTATTGTTGTCCCATTTTAGGTTGAGATTGTGGACCCAAGAAATTTGAATGACTCTACTGGGGTTACTGTAGATCCACTGAAATGCTTACAAGTAAAAAGGGTACATCCGCTCATTACAGCCACGCTGTGCATATCACGCGGTCTCCATTTCTTTTACATCACCCTGACCCCGGACATTCATTTGCACCTACTGGCCACCTTGCCTGTGATTGCGTTTTGGTGCTCGGAAAATTCAGCGGAATTATTAATTCCGTGATTCCGTCCGGAATCGGATTAATTCCGATTCCGGTAGTCGAAACGGAATTTCTATACCTCTCAAACGGAATTCCGCGGAAATTTTATAATTCCGGCGGAATTTTCCGCAATAACACCAAAACTCTCTCTCTCTTCCTCTTCTCCATCCATCCCTTATATCATCCAGTACGGAATTGCAGATTTTCAAAACAGCTTATATACCATAGGTGGGATTTGAACCCAGAACTCAGTGTGTAGTAGGTATCTGTCTTACCCTCTAGACCATGAACCACACTACATGCTAAAGCTGGCCTAGCATAAAGCATACTACCATTATGATCAATTCGATAGAAAAAGTAGCATGATTAAGGATTTGTCCTTTTTGAAAAGCATGCTTATATACCATAGCTGGGATTTGAACCCAGGACGCAGTGTGTAGTAGGTATCTGTCTTACCCTAGACCATGAACCACACTACATGCTAAAGCTGGCCTAGCATAAAGCATACTACCATTATGATCAATTCGATAGAAAAAGTAGCATGATTAAGGATTTGTCCTTTTTGAAAAGCATGCTTATATACCATATGTGGGATTTGAACCCAGGACTCAGTGTGTAGTAGGTATCTGTCTTACCCTCTAGACCATGAACCACACTACATGCTAAAGCTGGCCTAGCATAAAGCATACTACCATTATGATCAATTCGGTAGAAAAAGTAGCATGATTAAGGATTTATACTTTTTGAAAAGCATGCTTATATACCATAGCTGGGATTTGAACCCAGGACTCAGTGTGTAGTAGGCATCTGTCTTACCCTCTAGACCATCAGCCACACTACATGGTAGTAGGTATCTGTCTTACCCACTAGACCAGCGTTTTTCAACCAGTGTTCCGCGGCACACTAGTGTGCCGCGGAACGTTGCCTGGTGTGCAATGCTCTTATCCCCCCTCCTGCACGTCCCCGCGGCCGCCGCTGCTATTACCTTAGCAGCGGCCGGTCTCCCCTCTCCAGTGCATGTTTTTATTCTAGCAGCGTATCTCCCGGCTGCTCTGTGTGTGATGCGCAGGAGGCAGGGCTCGGTTTCCATAGTAACGGCGATACATATCGCCGTTACAGGAAGCCGCTGCCCTGCCTCCTTCCGCATCACACAGAGCAGCCGGAGATACGCTGCTTGAAATATACACGCGCCGGAGAGGGGAGGGGCGGCAGCTGTTAAGGTAATAACAGCGGCGGGGACGGGCGGGGGGAACTATCCTGGGGCACTATACTGACTATCCTGGGGCACTATACTGACTATCCTGGGGCACTATACTGACTATCCTGGGGCACTATACTGGCTATACTGGGGCACTATTCTGGGGCACTATACTAGCTATACTGGGGCACTATACTGGGGCACTATTCTGGCTATACTGGGGCACTATACTAGCTATACTGGGGGGCTATACTGGGGCACTATACTGGCTATACTGGGGCACTATTCTGGCTATACTGGGGCACTATACTGGGGCAATATACTGGCTATACTGGGGCACTATACTAGCTATACTGGGGCACTATACTGGGGCACTATACTAGCTACACTGAGGCAACTAAACTCCCTACACTGGGGCAACTATGCTAGCTATGCAGCCGCACCCCAGCCCCCCCCCCCCCCCCCCCCATAGCCTGCTGCGCACGGCACTGTCCACTAGGTCGCGCAAACAACCGGGGGCCGCATCCCCCCCCCGCGCGCGCCGTTCCCCGGAGAAAAATTTGGTCAGACAGTGTTCCCCGGGCCAGAAAAGGTTGGGAACCACTGCACTAGACCATCAACCACACTCAGGGCCAGGCTGAGGCAGAGGCTGGAGAGGCTCCAGCCTCAGGGCGCAGTGTAGGAGGGGGTGCACAATTCATTCAGCTGTCATTCCCAATTGTGTTTGAAGCAGAAGAAATAATTGATACATGGCAGCGACTGCAAGCCAGATAAGTAGAGATTAGGGGGTTGGGGGCCCTGGGGCACCTCTTAGTGTAATAGCAATCAGTGTGTGACGGCTGGGGTGGGAGGGATGGGGGGGCGCACTTTGCTGTCTCAGCCTTGGGTGCTGAAGGACCTTGTCCCACCTCTGACCACACTACATGCTAAAGCTGGCCTAGCATGTACCATACTACCATTATGATCAATTCAATAGAAACTTTTTCTATTGAATTGATGCTACTGTGTAGCATGTAGTGTGGTTGATGGTCTAGGGCAGTGGTTCCCAACCTTTTCCAGGTGGTGACACATCACGACAAACATTCAGATATCCGTGACACGTCACATCATGCCAAACATTCAGATATACATGACACATCCCGTATGATAGAAAAGAGGGGCTCAGTAACAATCTGATGATGCTGCAGGCACAATGAGGGGCTCAGTAACAATCTGCTGATGCTGCAGGCACAAAAGGGGCTCAGCAACAATCTGCTGATGCTGCAAGCACAATGGTGGGGAGCTCAGTAACAATCTGCTGATGCTGCAGGCACAATGAGGGGCTCAGTAACAATCTGCTGATGCTGCAGGCACACTGAGGGGCTCAGTAACAATCACGGGGGGGGGGGGGGGGGGGGGTTGGTGAGGGTGCAGTGGCATAGCTAGCATAGTTGCCCCAGTATAGGGTGATTAGTTGCCTCAGTATAGCTAGTATAGTGCCCCAGTATAGCGCCCCAGTATAGCTAGTATAGTGCCCCGGTATAGCCAGTATAGTGCCCCGGTATAGCCAGTATAGTGCCCCGGTATAGCCAGTATAGTGCCCCGGTATAGGCAGTATAGTGCCCCGGTATAGCGCCCAAGTATAGCCAGTATAGTGCCCCAGTATAGTGCCCTGGTATAGCCAGTATGGGTTGGTGGTGCCCCCCGCCCGTCCCTGCCGCTGTTATTACCTTAACAGCGGCCGCTCTCCCCTCTCCGGCGCGTGTATTTATTGAAGCAGCGTATCTCCCGGCTGCTCTGTGTGATCCGGCAGGAAGCATGGCAGCGGCTTCCTGTAGCGGCGATATGTTTTGCCGTTACTATGGTAACCGAGCCCTGCATCCTGCGCATCACACACAGAGTAGCCGGGAGATACGCTGCTTGAATAAATACATGCGCTGGAGAGGGGAGAGCAGCCGCTGCTAAGATAATAAGGCGATCTGCGGGAGAGACGAGCAGGGGGAGCAGAGAGCGGCGACACATAGCTGGTGCTGCCGCGACACATAAATGTGTCACGGCACACCGGTTGGGAACCTCTGGTCTAATGGGTAAGACAGATACCTACTACCATGTAGTGTGGTTGATGGTCTAGGGCAGGGGTCTGCAACCTTTAAGACATAAAGAGCAACTTGGACCCGTTTCCGAAAAGAGAAAAAAACTGGGAGCCGCAAAACCATTATAAAACAAATCTAACACTGCATATATTGTTTCTTACCTTAATGCTATATACAGGATCAGATATGACCCCAATATGCACAAATTGTTAGCAGATATGACCCCAATATGCACAAATCGTTAGCAGATATGACCCCAATATGCACAATCCTTCAGTAGATCTGACCCCAATATGCACAATCCTTCAGCAGATCTGACCCTAATATGCACAATCCTTCAGCAGATATGAAAAGAAAAACCCATTTACTCAGGAGGAGGAGTTTAAAATTTTTCCGACGGAATTCCGTATACCGCGGAACTGGTCCGGAATACCGCCGGAGTTAAATGGAAGCGGAATTTGAGATCGGCGGTATGCGGAATTACCGCGGAACGGGAAATTGCAATTCCGAGCATCCCTACCTATAGTACATTACATACAACCCAGTGATTATGCTGGGCAATGGTTTACTTGTCCAACAAGTTCTACAAGACAAAATATATATCTGATGCATAGGAGAGGATTTTATCCATATTCTGTGTTATACTTTTTAAAGATGTTTTTAACTGCCTCATGTAATAACTTTTGAACTTTGTTTGCCTCTGAAGAAGCAGCTCTTATATAGACCACGAAACGTGCGTCAGGCCAATCTCTGCATATTGACGTGACATATGGATTTTTTTATGATTTTGTCATATTTGTTTATTACTCCATAACTGTAATTAAAAGTTATGTTTTATAATTACTGTAATAATGATTGTGGACCTGAAATCCTAATTTACTTATTTTTTCTGTTATCCCTATTGTCATATTAACCACTTCAGGACCTCAGGCTTACACCCCCTAGTGAGCAGGCCATTTTTTCATAACCTAGTGCTGTGCAGCTGTGTTAGCGTGCTGCACAGCCCTACAACTCCGCACACAAATTAATTTCACCTTCTAATGTCCTTAATAGGACACTGCCGGAGAACTCTGATCTGTTCCCCACCTCTCATAGGCATCCGCCTGTGAGAGGCCACGCAGTACGAGCCGCTCTGAGGGACAGCCGAGTGTCCCTCGTACAGCGCTGCAGGAGATCGCAGCGCTGTACACATGTAAACAAAGGGTAATTCTTTCCCCTTTAAGACTCTAAACAGTCTGCTAGCTGCGATCTGGATCTCCGTGAACTGCCAGGGAACAAACGCGTTCCCTGCTAAACTGCAGCTCCAGGACTTGACGCCAATCGGCGTTAGGTGATCTTGGGGCTGCCGCTGTGGTCACGCCCATCGGTGTGACATGGTCGTTAGGTAGTTAATCAGAGGGGAGGTCATATTATTGTTTCTCTTGCTTTCAACCACTTAATTACCAGCAGTCTCTGGCCCCTTAAAGAGAACCCGAGATGGGTTTGAATAATCCTATTAGGACACAGAGGCACGTTCTGCATACAGTGCCCATCCTGTGTGTCCCCTTCCCCCCCCCCTGCCCAGGCTGTAATGTCCCTATAAAAAAAAAACCGCCATGCTAGCGACTCGCATATTGTCGCTAGTTGGATGTTTACTTGAATGCTGTCTGTCGCCGCCCCCACGCCTCCTCTATAGCGCGGCACCCCACCTGCATCCCTTCCCTCGCCGCCTTTGTAAGCCGATTGGAGGAAGCTTACGGGGGCGGAGAGGGAAGGGACGCATGCGGGCAGCCGAGATATAGAGAGGACAGCATTCAGGTAAACGGCCAGCTAGCGACAATCTGCGTGTTGCTAGCCTGGTGTTTTTTGCTATGGTGGACAGCAGAGCCTGGGGGGACACTGTACGGACACAGATGCTGGGCATTGTATGCAGAACGTGCCTCTATGTCCTAATAGGATTCTTCAAACCCACCTCTGGTTCTCTTTAAAGGGAACCTGAACTGAGTAAAATTATTTTAAATAAACACATGATATAGCTGCAAATGAATATTACATACTACCCTTACCGTCAGTTCTTCTCAGAAGCTCTCCATTTTCTTCTTACAGTGATCCCATCCTGTTCTGACAATATTTTGTCAGAACTGAAGTATACCAGTTGCTGTCAGTTATATATCAGCTGCTGTCAGTTACAACTAAATGTGCAAGGTGATGTCCATGTTTCCCTATAGCAGTGTGCTGACCAGAAAGCTGTTATGAGGTAATGGCCATTTTCAAAATGGAGGACAGAGAATGCCATTAAATACAGTGGACAAATGGGACACGGGAGAGGAGAAAGAGATTGATGAGTAGACTACGTGGGAGGTAAGTATAATGTGTGTATGTTTATTTCGACTTTTAATTTTCAGTTCAGGTTCTCTTTAACCTCCTTGCCGGTTATCCCGAACTCAGTTCGGGGTAACCTGCGCAGGAGGATTTCTCAGGCCCCGCTGGGTCGATTTGCATAATTTTTTTTTTCCTACACGCAGCTAGCACTTTGCTAGCTGCGTGTAGTACGCGATCGCCGCCGCTCGCCGCCGATTCGCCGCTACCCGCCGAGCCGCCCCCCCCCCCCCCCCGCCCCAGACCCCTGCGCAGCCTGGCCAATCAGTGCCAGGCAGCGCTTAGGGGCGGATCGGGATTCCCTCTGACGTCATGATGTCCAGGACGTCGGTGACGTCATCCCGCCCGGTCGCCATGGCGACCGGGGAAGCCCTGCAGGAAATCCCGTTCTGAACGGGATTTCCTGCTTACTCTGATCGCCGAAGGCGATCGGAGTGGCTGGGGAGATGCCGCTGCTCAGCGGCTATCATGTAGCGAGCCCTGGGCTCGCTACATGATTTAAAAAAATAAAAAATATAAAAAAAGTGCTGCGCTGCCTCCTTGCCGGATTAATTAGACCGGCAAGGAGGTTAAGGACCAGTGACTTTCTGGTACAAAAACATGGCTCACTGACGTCACACCTCATGAACCAATCACTCTTGCCATTTGCACCACTCGCCTGTGGCTGAAGGCCCACTCACTCCATTGTTGCTATGACAGCAGAGCTCCATGAGCTGGTCAGGAGCCAATTTCATTGGCTTCTTACCCTGTGATCACTGAGAGCCAATGTGATTTACTCTACATTAGATGTATCATCATTTATAGCATCCCCACATATAAAGAGGCTGTCCACTCCAGTCCACTGGTCTGCTACTTCAGTCTCTCTCCACCCCCCCCCCCTTTCCCGATGGTTAGTGCTTTCCTCCTTCAACATTTTTATTGGATGCACAGGTCTGAGTATGTCGTGCAAACCTGGTGCCGTGTGCAATTTTAAAATATAATTAAAAACTGATCCGCAATTTAAAATTTTATGTTGCAGAATCTGACACATTTTTAATCTACAATGAAGACCACGACAAGTGCTTAGAAGGTGAGAATACCAACATTATGGCCGCCGCCTGCAGAGAAGACAATAATGCACAAAAATTCAGCTGGATTTTAAAAGACCAACTGATAAACATGGCGGTGCTGCAATGCCTGACAAAGTTTCATTTTTACATTCCCATTTCTGGAGCTCATTATTGCCATCACAGGAAGCCAGCATGACCCCAGCCAGGTCTTTCTTAGAGGACCCCTTAGAGGATGGCGATAATGAGCTCCAGAAATGGGAGTGTAAAAATGAAACTTTGTTTGGAATCCTGGGGGAAAGCCTCCACCTGCACTATGGTAACACCAAAGAGAAAGTGATTCTTTTTAAAGGAACAGGAACCTGGAGCCAATGGAAGATCTATGGAACCTCTGATGCCCTGTGTGAGAAGGCCTATCAAGGTAAGGCAATTTAGTAGAGATGGGAAATGAGAGTCTAATAATTCAGACTTGTATGCAAATATAATAGATAAAAACTATAACATTGCAAGCTTCTAAAATGATAACATACTTCAAAAACTTTAATGTTCTAATGCCGTTAACGATATATATCACGGCACCCTTTTTTCTGCTTTTTTTGCCGTATTAACGATAATTGCATTATGGCGGCGCCCTTTTCCTCCACCCTCAGCCGGCGCCCTTTTTCCCTGCTACCCTTACTCCGTATTTATTGTGTGCCAAAGAGTAGCACATGAATAATTAGCGGTGCAGAAAACAAAAAAGATAAAGGGATCTGAGCACCTCATTTTGAAAATGTAAAAAATGAAAAAAGCGTCCACAGCCACCATTGCATGCCAGGAGATTTATTCATTATCTTTAGTGTAATTGGTGGCTGGGGACATAACCATGGGCTCTCCAAACCTGTGGTTCTGCAGGAGGGATGCTCGGATGTGCCTCATCCACGAATTCGGCAATCCGCGTGGTTGCAAAAAAAAATCCGCATTCGGCCCCGCCGCATGGGGATTTTCGTCCGCGTCCACGCAACCACGCGGATTTTCTGCCGTGAATGGCGTAATCACGCGTGGATTCCCGCCCGGAGGCGGATTTTCTTTTAACGTTAATAACAAAGCCCCCATACATGCTACAATCCCCCAAATTGCATGGATTATCGAGGTGATAAGGGGCAACATAACTTCAACATAAAAAATTCCCAAAATTTTTTTTTTTTTAATGGCTTTAAAAGACAAATCACCACTGTAAATGGGGCTATTAATTGGTAATACGTGGTTTTAAAAAGGGATATACGCGTTAAGCAATCAAAGAGGTGAAGGCGAGTTCCAATGGCACTTGGCGGCGAAGGTACCGCTGGAGGAGGATGAGTGGCTGACGCCAAAAAGGCCCCAGAGAGGTTTTTGTAATTTTTTTTTTTTTATTTTTTTTTTGCAGCAATTAGCAATGACATCGCAGCAGAGTTGTCAGTGGACACGGGCAGTGTGAACGCAGAGTGCAGTGGTGGTAGCGACTGAGTCAGGAGAAGGACTATGCGGGCGGTCAGTTCAGCAGCACAGAAGGACCACGGCAACATACTGGTAGTAGTAGTAGCAGCACAGCGTCATAGTGCTGGCCAAAAAATTAAATGCACCCGGTGACCTGGGCAGTGTGAACGCAGACAGAGTACATTGGTGGAAGCGAGTGAGTCAGGAGGAGGAGGACAATGCGGGCGGTCAATTCAGCAGCACAGAAGGACCATGGCAACATACTGGTGGTAGTAGTAGCAGCACAGCGTCATAGTGCTGGCCAAAAAATTAAATGCACCCGGTGACCCGGGCAGTGTGAACGCAGACAGAGTACATTGGTGGAAGCGATTGAGTCAGGAGGAGGAGGACAATGCGGGCGGTCAGTTCAGCAGCACAGAAGGACCATGGCAACATACTGGTGGTAGTAGTAGTAGCACAGTGTCATAGTGCTGGCCAAAAAATTAAATGCACCCAGTGACCCGGGCAGTGTGAACGCAGAGTGCAGCAGCGGGAAGCGACTGAGTCAGGAGGAGGAGGACAATGCGGGCGGTCAGTTCAGCAGCAGCAGCACAGAAGGACCATGCCAACATACTGGTGGTAGTAGTAGTAGCACAGTGTCATAGTGCTGGCCAAAAAATTAAATGCACCCAGTGACCCGGGCAGTGTGAACGCAGAGTGCAGCAGCGGGAAGCGACTGAGTCAGGAGGAGGAGGACAATGCGGGCGGTCAGTTCAGCAGCAGCAGCACAGAAGGACCATGGCAACATACTGGTGGTAGTAGTACTGGATATACAACTAGGTCACTGAAGGATGCAGTGGGCACAGTACAAGGTCACTGAAGGATGCAGTGGGCACAGCAGTGGGCACTGGATATACAACTAGGTCACTGAAGGATGCAGTGGGCACAGTACAAGGTCACTGAAGGATGCAGTGGGCACAGCAGTGGGCACTGGATATACAACTAGGTCACTGAAGGATGCAGTGGGCACAGTACAAGGTCACTGAAGGATGCAGTGGGCACAGCAGTGGGCACTGGATATACAACTAGGTCACTGAAGGATGCAGTGGGCACAGTACAAGGTCACTGAAGGATGCAGTGGGCACAGCAGTGGGCACTGGATATACAACTAGGTCACTGAAGGATGCAGTGGGTACAGTACAAGGTCACTGAAGGATGCAGTGGGCACAGCAGTGGGCACTGGATATACAACTAGGTCACTGAAGGATGCAGTGGGCACACAAGGATGTCACACTGTGTAATGAGATGCTTATATGCCAGCGAGCGAGCAGTGGGCACGGCACAAGGTCACTGACAGAATGAATGAACAGCGCTGGCAGAGAGTGGCGGTGCCGGCGGTGTGACTGGCTGCCTGCAAATAGTACAAGTGAAGTGTATAACTGTCACTGAAATAATATACAAGTGTGTAATGAGATGCTTATATGCCAGCGAGCGAGCAGTGGGCACTGGGCACGGCACAAGGTCACTGACAGAATGAATGAACAGCGCTGGCAGAGAGTGGCGGCGCCGGCGGTGTGACTGGCTGCCTGCAAATAGTACAAGTGTATAACTGTCACTGGAATATACAAGTGAACACTGCAGCTGCACTAACCTGCCTGCCTGCACTACACACAGATAATCCCCACTCCCACTACACTGACTACACTGCAGCACTGAACCTGTCTGCACTACACACAGTTAAATAATCACTAGACTCCCACACTCCCACTACACTACACTGACTACAACTAACTACAGCAATCACTCACTGACTAGCTAACTGTGTACAGTATAAGAGCAGTGTTAGCAAAAAAAAACGCTTGCTCAAACAACAATGGCCTGGAGATAATCCTCTCAGCACCACAGTCTAGCAAGGACAGAGCTTTTCCATCATGGCCCCGCTTTATATTCAGGAGGTGAGGGCATAGCTCCCCTCCTGTGATTGGTTGCTAGGGCCTGGCTGGGGCCCTCTGATTGGCCTGCAATGTGTCACTTCCGCAGAGTTTGACGCATTTCTGCTAACCACGACTTCAGCGCCGGGTTTTACGAGCGTGAATGCGGATTTCTGTCCGCATTCACGCGAAGCCGAAGCAGATTTTCGTGGTTGAAAATCTATTCACGGCTTAGCGTGTCCGAGGCGGAATGCGTCAAAATGGTCGTGAATCCACGCGTAAGCGTGATCACGACCTGGCGGTGAGCACCACTGTTCTGCAGTACAGTCAGCAGCAAAATGGATGCCCTCATTTAGTCGGGGGCTATGGAGCAGCCCCTGGTAGGTAAGTAAATTTAAATGGGAACTGACGAGAGAGGTATATGGAGGCTGTCATGTTTATTTCCTTTTAGACAATACCAGTTTCCTGGCAGCCCTGCTGATCCTCTGCCTCTAATACTATTAGCCATAGCCCCTGAACAAGCACGCAGCAGATCAGGTGTTTCAGTGGTTCAGACTTTTAAGTCTGATCTGACAAGACTAGCTGCATGCTTGTTTCTGGTTTTAATCAGATACTACTGCAGAGAAATAGACCAGCAGGGCTGCCAGGCAACTGGTATTGATTAAAAGGAAATAAACATGACAGCCTCCATATACCGCTCTCTTCAGTTCCCCTTTAATGCTTCCACCCACAAAAACCCACTTAAAGAGACACTGAAGCGAAAAAAAAATGATGATATTATGATTTGTATGTGTAGCACAGCTAAGAAATAAAACATTAAGATTAGATACATCAGTGTAATTGTTTCCAGTACAGGAAGAGTTAAGAAACTCCATTTGTTATCTCTATACAAAAAAGCCATTAATCTCTACGACTTTCAAAGTCGTGGAGAGGGCTGTTATCTGACTTTTATTATCTCAACTGTAAGTAAACCGTTTTCTTTTTCTCTGCCAGAGGAGAGGTCATCAGTTCACAGACTGCTCTGCAAGAATCATTTTGAATGCTGAGTGTTGTGTAATCTGCACATATTAGAGAATGATGCAATGTTAGAAAACACACTATATACCTGAAAATAAAAATATGAGAATATTTTCTTTGCTGCTAATCTTCTAGTAATTATTCATAGTACACAACCAATTCATTATATCATATCTTTTTTTCGCTTCAGTGTCTCTTTAAGGGAGGTTTGTTTTATATATTTTCAAAACGAGGTGCTCATATCCCTTTTCAGGTGGCCATACACTATTCCTTTAAAAAAAATTATATCTAAAAATTCTGATCGATTATTCTGCTTGTATGGTAAGAAATGTATATTTACCATTTATTTTCTGTATGGATGTGTCATTGAAGGAGGTTGGAAGTGCTGTGGATAAGAAGTCTGAGTTGAAGGCAAATGCTCCATTCTCCTCCTCCTTGACCTTTCAGCAGCTTTTGACACAGTGGACCATCCCCTACTCCTCCAGTCCCTCCAGTCCATGGGCATTCATGACCTCTCCCTGGCCTGGCTCTCATTCCTACCTCTCCAAACATTCCTACACGACCTCCTTCAATAAGTCCTCATCCACCCCCAACCACGTCTCAGTGGGAGTCCCACATGTAGGTAGACAATATGCCGGGGCACAGGATGATGTAATATAGTGGGGCACAGGTAGACAGTATGCCAGGGCACAGGCTGATGTAATATAGTGGGGTACAGGTAGACAGTATGCCAGGGCACAGGCTGATGTAATATAGTGGGGTACAGGTAGACAGTATGCCAGGACACAGGATGATGTAGTGTTGGGGCACAGGTACAGTATGCCGGGGCACAGGCTGATGTAGTATGTTGGGGCACATGTAGACAGTATGCCAGGGTACCGACAGATGTAGTATCTTGATGCACAGATAAACACAGTATGCAACAGCACAGGCTGATGTAGTATGTTGGGGCACAAGTAGACAATATGCCAGGGCACAGGCTGATGTAGTATGTTGGGGCACAGGTAGACCGTATGCCAGGGCACAGGCTGATGTAGTATGTTGGGCACAGGTAGATAGTATGCCACAGCACAGACTGATGTAGTATGTTGGGGCACAGGTAGATAGTATGCCAGGGTACAGGCTGATGTAGTATGTTAGGGTACGTGTAGTTAGACCGTATGCCAGGGCACAGGCTGATTTAGTATGTTGGGGCACAGGTAGACAATATGCCAGGGCACAGGCTGATGTAGTATGTTGGGGCACAGGTAGACAGTATGCCAGGGCACAGGCTGATGTAGTATGTTGGGGCACAGGTAGACAGTATGCCAGGGCACAGGCTGATGTAGTATGTTAGGGTACGTGTAGTTAGACCGTATGCCAGGGCACAGGCTGATTTAGTATGTTGGGGCACAAGTAGACAATATGCCAGGGCACTGGCTGATGTAGTATTTTGGGGCACAGGTAGACAGTATGCCAGGGCACAGGCTGATGTATGTTGGGGCACAAGTAGACAATATGCCAGGGCACAGGCTGTTGTAGTATGTTGGGGCACATGTAGACAAAATGTCAGTGTACAGGCGGATGTAGTATGTTGGGGCACAGGTAGACAGTAAGCCAGGGTATAAGGCTGATGAAGTATGTTGGGGGCACAGGTAGACCGTATGCCGGGGCACAGGCTGTTGTAGTATGTTGGGGCACAGGTAGACAGTATGCCACGGTACAGGATGATGTAGTATGCTGAGCCAGAGGTAGATAGTATGCCAGGGTACCGGCGGATGTAGTATGTTAGGGTACATGTAGTTAGACCGTATGCCAGGGCACAGGCTGATTTAGTATGGTGTGGCCCAGGTAGACAGCATTCAAGAGCGCAGGCTGACGTAGTATTTTGGGGCACAGGAAGACAGTATGCCAGGGTGCAGGCGGATGTAGTATGTTACAGCAAAAGTAGACCGTATGCCGGGGCACAGGCTGATGTAGTATGTTGGGCACAGGTAGGCAATATGCCAGTGCACAGGATGATGTAGTATGTTGAGCCACAGGTAGATAGTATGCCAGGGTACCAGCGGATGTAGTATGTTAGGTTACATGTAGTTAGACCGTATGCCGGGGCACAGGCTGAAGTAGTATGTTGAGGCACAGGTAGACAGTATGCCGGGGTACCAGCGGATGTTGTATGTTGGGGCACAGGTAGACAGTATACCAGGGCACAGGCTGATGTATAATGTTGGGGCACAGGTAGACAGTATACCAGGGCACAGGCTGATGTATAATGTTGGGGCACAGGTAGACAGTATGCCGGGGCACAGGCTGATGTAGTATGTTGGGGTACAGGTAGACAGTATACTAGGGCACAGGCTGATGTATAATGTTGGGGCACAGGTAGACAGTATGCCAGGGCACAGGCTGATGTAGTATGTTGGAGCACAGGTAGACAGTATGCCAGGGCACAGGCTGATGTAGTAAGTTGGAGCACAGGTAGACAGTATGCCAGGGCACAGGCTGATGTAGTATGTTGGGGCACAGGTAGACAGTATGCCAGGGCACAGGTAGACAGTATGCCAGGGCACAGCCTGATGTATAATGTTGGGGCACAGGTAGACAGTATGCCAGGGCACAGGCTGATGTAGTATGTTGGGGCACAGGTAGACAGTATGCCAGGGCACAGGCTGATGTAGTATGTTGGGGCACAGGTAGACAGTATGCCGGGGCACAGGCTGATGTAGTATGTTGGAGCACAGGTAGACAGTATGCCAGGGCACAGGCTGATGCAGTATATTGGGGCACAGGTAGACAGTATGCCAGGGTACAGGCAGATATTCTAAATGCTTACTGCACATTATTTGATGTTATAATTAGGGATGATCAAGGAGATGCAAATACTTCTGAGTTTATGCACATTTTTATGCAAATATATGCAGCTTTCAAATCAATTTAAACCTTGGTCCATTTTGAAACTGCATATATTTACGTAAAAATTTGAACACATTTGCATCAACTCGGAAATATTTGCATCGTATTGATCATCCCTAGTTATAATCCTGTAGTCATTTTCTAGTTTATTCATTGAATACATTTAACCTCTTTTATAAGCATGAGATGTACTGTATATTCTTGCTTAGGCACAATTTAAAAACACAGTAATATGAACTTAACTAAACCATACCTGTTTCACCTATTAAATGGAGGCTTGGTCACGTGTGACAAAGGGCTATATATAGTGCAGGCTTGGCCTTGGCTGCATTTTTAGCCATTATGCTGTGACTTTTGTATGTAATTATGCTATCTTGTTTGTGATGCACTCTGTCTGTACTATTGCACTTTGTTTTCCCCCTGATAAAGCCTCCATTTAGGAGATGAAACATGTAGCGTCTTCTTTGGTTGGGTTTAGTAATTATTTAGCACGAGGAAGAGAAGGGTTCAGTCCTAGTTTAGTTTTTGTTGAATATACTCTTGTGGCTGTGTTCCTGTCCAAGGATAAGCTTCTTTGTACTGAGTGTAGACAAGAGCTGTCTGCACATGCCCAGCAGAATGAAGTCTCACATGCACAGCTTTTTCTTCTGTGCACGAGCCAGCTTTGTTCTACTAGGGAAGTGCAGACCGTATTTACGTACGCCAGGTACAAGGAAGCTCATATTTGGATGGGAGTGTGGCCACAAAAGAATTCTGTTGGCTGGAGGCAACATTAGCAGGCAGCTCTGCCTGTGTGCACCAGCACTGCCTGGCCACTGGCCAGCCAGCTTAATGCAGGGGCGTAACAATAGACCCTGCAAGGGATGCCTTCGCAGGGGTGCCCAGAAGGCACAGGGGGCCCGTGGGGGAAAAGTTTGAGAGACTGACAGCTAAGGGCATGGAGTGAAAAAACTTTTTCTGCTCTCGCACCATTGTTGTATTGACTTCATGTGTCCACCACACAGATAAGGACTCATACACACTTTGGAATTTGTACACTGTCCCTGCTCCCTAGGGTTCGTAAAAAAACATCTGTCTCACACTGCAGCTAAGTTCTGATGACTCCATGTACAACCTAACAAACAAAGGAGTCGCATTTTGAAAAAAAGTTGTAGACTTTCCCTTTTCAGCAATCACTTAGAAAGGATTCCTAGATTCTTATCTCGCAAGGGCTAATGACCTTATGGCCTCTAATTACTTTTACAACACAATGGGGTGGAGATTGATGTCTTACTGTTGCTGCTTTATTGAGAGCTTGTTGTCTCAATGAAGTCCAAGATCCCGTAATAACAGTATCAATCAGTGACATTCTGAATGTTTTGCCAAAGTTACATTAAATACTATATGTTATGGTCAGCATGTCATTGTTGTTCCTCCATATAGCATGTGCTCTCATGTAGTAAAATAATACAGCTGTGTGTGTATATATGTACTGGGAGCAGAGCTGCAACGAGGGACTTGGCTGCAAGGGGCTGGAGGGAGCCCCAGGTAAGTAGATCTGGGGGTAGCATAGATTGCCTGACGTTTCCTTTAAGTCTAAGTGTTTTTATCTGCATGGGGAAAACACATTGGACCTCAGTTTTCCTGTGCAGAAAGCAAGGGAGGTAGGGGTGGGGGCCCATCCAAAGTTTCACGGGGGGGGGGGGGGGGCCCATCCAAAGTTTCGCAGGGGGGCCCAGTGATGTCTAGTTATGCCCCTGGTTAAATGTATTGCTTAAAGAGGATTTCCATCCTAATTCGCAATATCCTGCTAGTTATATTTACCTGCGGTGTCTTGTCCCATGAAGCCATCCCGAAGATCAGTAGACCACGCATCACTTCTGGTGCTTGGCCCCTCCTCTCCTCTCTTCACAGAGAAAAAAAATGCCAAGCTATTTACTGCAGTATCTTGGTGTTTTTCTCTGGGGAGGCGGGGCCAAACGCTGGAAGTTACTGCAGGTAAATATAACTTTTTTTTTACAGCAAGGCTGCAGGATATTGTTAATTAGGATGGAGGTCCGATTTAACAGGCCTGGCAGAGCTCAAGCAAATGGCTGCAGCACATCCACAGGCCCCTTGGAGCTGGTCCAATCAAATATCTCCTTTTGATTGATCTATTTCCAAACTGCATGCAGTCTCAATGGAAAACAGAATTTTTATCACAATGTCGATCTCTGCAACAGAGATAATTTGCAGTTGCAGGCCCAACAAAAGTTTTCGGCATTACAGAAGCCAATCTTATTTAATGTTCATTCCAACAATTCTCCACAGAGGTTGTTCCGTAGTTCTCTCCAGGGACCTCAATTTATGATGTTCCCAACGACAATCGAGAGTTGACTGTAAGACACACATCTGACCACACAAATAAAAGTTGATATTTATTTTTTCCCGTAAAATCTAGGACTTCACCAGTTACAGAATAATGGAAAGTTGTTTTTTTTTTCCTTGGAAACTGACCACTAGATGGCATACATAAACACTGGCACGCTAAAAAGCTACGACACAGCTGAAAGGAAAGCATTACAAAAAATTGTTACATTCCACTTTGTCTGCCGTACAGAAAAGAGTTAATGCTGGACTTCTTTAGCGATGTACAAACCGTTTCTTTGCAAAATGAAAAACCACTTCATAGAAATCGGCCCACCCCCACTGGTTGGGAACTACAAATCCCAGCATTCCTCAACAGCAGGATGAGCCTCAGACTAACCATGCTCCCAGAGCATCCAATCAGATGTCAGAATGTTGACAGCTCTGTTCTTAAGAGTAATAATAGCTGTAGTTGATTGGTTGCCATGGGTTACAGTTCATGCTGATATGTGTTTCATTTTCACAGACCGCAAAGTTGGCCATTTTTGTGAGGGAACCTCAAAATGGCTGCTTTCTGTTTGTACACAACTTCTTCATTTTCTAATAAATCTGGTGTATGTTCTAGTTTGTATATGGCACATTATAATCCTTTGACTTCAACCTAAACAGGCTTTAAAAGCATCAACTCAAAATGTAATAAACATATTAGCAGAACTCACAAAGAAGCAAATGATCAGGTGATTTATTTGCAAGAATCTGATTTGTTGATTATGGTCATGTGCTGAAACAGGAAGTGATCATAGTAAGGTAATAAAAGCCTTGCAAAACTATGCTTTTCCACAAGTTCTAATCTTTTTTAAGTCTACAATGAACTTTTGCCTAGTTAGTCTTTAAAAGGTTTTACCAACATAAAATGTTGATATTTTGAAAAACATTTTTTCCCAGGAACTGTAGACAGATTTGTAGGCTGTATCCAGCCTTTTCTGACTGATACACTGAATAACTACATGCCAGCAATTACAACAGCGTTTTGTAAGTGTATTCTTTTGGATTGTTTTTCTTTGCCATATTTTCAGAAAATTACAACAGTGAAAAAAGTATTTCCTGATAAATCATATTTTTCGGCGTGTAAGACTCTCTAAAATATAAGACGCACCTAGGTTTAGAGGGCAAAAACTAGGGAAAAAATATATACTAAACCTGTTGTGTCCATGGTCCAGGAGCGTCTCGTAGAATTCTCCCTTAATTATTGTGTCCTCCTGTTTCTACTTCTGTCTCTCATGTGTCCCCTGTCCCCAGTGTGCCCTCCTCTGCCCTAATGGTCCTCCACTGCCCCCATGTATAACTAACAGAATCGGCAGCTTTGCTCACCTAAGTCTGTAGCGGTGACCACAGACCTCTCCTCTCCTTCACTGCGACTCTAATGCTAATCGCGTCATCAGCAGAAACCAGCACTAGAGGCGCAGTGAAGAAGAGGAGAGGTCTGTGATTGCTGCCGGATTAGGTGACCCAAGCTGCCGATTCTGATAGTTATACATGGGGCAGAGAGTGATATAATGGGGAGGGGCAGAGGGCAAACGGGACAATACAGGGAATCCCCAACATCACGGTGAGTCGGTGGTTCGTATCGGTGGGTGTTCGTAAGTCAGGGACCCCCTGTATTCGGCATATAAGACGCAAGCACCTTTTCACCCCATTTTTTGGGAAGAAAAAGCGTGCGTTATATGCCAAAAAATGTGCTAAGTCTCTGTGTACACTTCTAGAGCATAGGGGAGCAAGATAGCTAAACCATTCTGTTAGCAAATTTGTTTGATTTCCTGTCCTGTGTCCAAGTACCAGATTTATGAGAAAGAAGAAGTTGTGGTTTTATGCACTCCCCCAGCATTCATTTCAGGCTCGTACCTATCACTATTGTTGCATCAGAAAGGCACAGCATCGGTTGAAGTATGGATATCCAGTTTCGGCCCCCCGCATGTCATCCTCTTACCCCCTAAAAAGGGGCTGAACTTGGACATGCTTCATTGTAAAACAACAGATACAGAAAATTCATTAGTGTGTGAACAAGAAGTCAATCTGCTTCATAGACTGAATGGCGCATGTGATGCTGACAATCATTCGTATTCTCTCACCATCTACAATGTAAAGTCTACAAAACTACCGTACCCGCTACTGGAAGATGCAAACCACCTCACTGTACTCTGGAGTGAGAAAGGAAAAGATAAACTCTTGCAGATGGATAGATACATACAATATAGATATTTAGAATTTAGCGTTCTGCAAAATATATATGGCGAGAGCATTCCAGATTCTATGCCTTTAATTTTTTTTTTTTGTTTACATAAAAAATCTTTTTTGTTTTTTTTTAAATCTACATTTTGAAAATCTATAAGTTCATTCTGGGTTAGGTGTATCGGCACACAGGCAGCGCAACCTACAGATTCACAGTCAGTCAATCAGGCAAAATACAGCCAGGGATGGTTTTGTACATTTTACCGCCCAAGGCTCACTGTCGCCAACCCCACCGCCCACCTGCCCTGCTACTGTACTCCCCCCATGCTGTGCTGTTCTCCCCCCTCCTGTAATGTCCTTCACTGCCGCGGAACGGGTCCATGACAGCTGCCATTTACATGTTTGGCAATGTAACTGCTTGAGTGTGTCAGCAGCTGCCCGCCCCCTTGCCTCCTGGTTCCCTAGGCCATGGCCTTTATGGCCTTGCCACAAATTCAGCCATGAATACAGCACGTCATAAAAGACAATCGGGTCTGACTGTTCCAAGACTGCAGAAACAAACAGTTGTTTGTCTGAGTGCGGCCAGAGAAGGAGGAGGCTGCAGATCATAAATTAACACAGATGGAGGAAGTCTCACTGGGCTTCAGGGATAAAAAAAAAACAAGATACCCAGAATGCACAGCAGCTCCACCTTGGCTTTGGTCCCTAAGCAGCTAGAGAATCAAACAGGTATGTACTGTATAAGATGACAACAGTTTATTTAATGTGTAAAACTGAAGAAATTTATTTTTAATAAGATTTTTACTTGAATCTTAATCCCCTTTATGGATTACTCAGAAGGGGCTACCTCACACCAAAAATAGCTAAAAGTAATTGCAAATGCTTAAGTGATTTGTATAGCAGTTTGCAGTAGCGATTCTGGGCAAGTGCCTAGCGATTTCCTATTTATGCCTAGCGATTTTGGAGTTTTTGGTTTTAGCGATTTTGGAGTTCTTGTAAACTTTGATCTGGAAGTGAAAAGCTTTAGGCAAAAACGATTTGAAAATTATCTGTTCATCGCTTTTTAGACCAATTTTCCTCTTTTTCTATATTTTACATTGAGGCGTAATCGCCTCCAAAATGTTGCAGGACCCGCATTTGCATTTGGGAAAAATCACATCGCTCTGGTGTGAACAAGCCCATACAAACACATTAGCCAAACGCTTTTCTAAACGCTAGCGATTATAAAAGCGCTCAGAATGCGAGTGGCTGACTCAGTCAGGAAGTGACTACAGTGTGACCCTCACTGATAAGAAATTCCCCTTTTTATCTCTTACTTGCTCTCAGAAGCCATTTTCTGCTAGGAAAGTGTTTTATAGTTGGAATTTCTTATCAGTGAGGGTCACACTGTAGTCACTTCCTGACTGAGTCAGCCACTCGCATACCTGATATTTAACTCTTTCAGGCAGAGAAAGAAAAAAAGCTACACAGCATAGTTATTTGTGTGGTAGGCACTGTACATACACATGTCTATCTCATCATGTCACATGTCAGTTCGGGTATCCTTTAAACATCTGGAGTAAACTGGAGACTGACACATCCATCAGGAATTTTGGCATTGGCAGCCCTGTGGAACTGCTGTGTCTCTGCAGGTAAAACCATGATAAGAAACCTGAAACAATGTTTGCAATAATCCTTGTTGTCTATCTCAGATGAGGGAAATGCTTTTTTGTCAGCAACAGTGGAAATAAGTGTTCAAAACTAGGCCACGTGACAATGCCCAATGAAAGGACTTTCCTATTCGGGAGCCGTGGATTATCTGCATAAGGTAATGTTGTCAACAGACCCAAAGCAAGAGTAAAATATTATGGAAAACTGTTAATTGATACCATGTTTCAGCGGGAAAGGTGCACCTGATAATGGGTCTTGTTACCCAAAATCGTTGTGTTCTGGTAACCATGGCACTACTTATGTACCAGTGAAAGAGCCTATTTGCATAAACTTTGCATAGAAGTTTGAATCCGAGATATTTACTTCCTTCCTGGTCTGTTACATCCGTGGTGGATGTGGGAGTGTCTTGTAGGGATGGTAAATGAGATCATTTTGAGTTGATGTAGGTTTCTGCCAATTGTGTAGGCAAATTCATGCAGCTTAAAAAAATAGACCAATCGCAGTGAAAATCACAGGGTCCATTTTTAAGCTGCATAAATTTGAGTACAAAATTTGCATAGTTTTGCATCAACTCTCATTGACCATCCCGGATGTTTAGTTTAGACTCCCTTCGAAGTTCAAACTGGAATCTCTCAAGTTTGCTACCCTGTGCTTTGCAGTACTGAACACTCAATTTTCATCAAAATCAATTAAAATGTATCATATTAATACGACCTTCAAGATTGAACCAAGCCATTGACATTTTAGTAAGTCTAAGGGGCTTATATATGAATCTTATAATACAATTTTGTCAATTTGACAGCGAATACTTGTACTCTGGCATAAGCCCATTTGTGTCTCAACCCAGTGAGAGTGATAAATCAGGGCAAAGGAAACTGGAACATTACCCCAGAACAACCTATCAGGGCCTACCTGACAAGTGAAAGTAGGATTCCGATAGGTTACTCTGGGCAACAGCATTTGCTTCACCCACCAGCTGTCTTGATAAATCTGCTCCTCAGTCTTTAAGGCTACAGGTAAATGTCCTGTTTCTACCCCAACAAAACCCAAAACTGAATAAGGCAAATTCTAATACCATTCAAAAGAAAACAAAATGTGCTCCCATTGGCCGGGTATCAGTATATTGCTGTACACTAAACCTGTCACCAATATCATATGACTAGAATTGGTTGGTGACGGCCAATAGAAGCAGCATAGAAAGGGGGGAAGGGGACAATTCATAGCTCAGGCCTGAATTTTACTTCATAAACAGTTAGGGACGGGCTCGATTTAGGTACAAAGTAAGCAATGTCTTGGATGGTGGAATTACCTCAGAAGGCTTTGGGTATTCCTCCCTTACAAATGTTCCTTCCTCTGTGCTTAATATACCTGTTTCATGGGCCTAACCTGCTGGGCAAACTCCAATGCAATTCTCAACCTCTCCCCTCTGGATGCAACTGGTGGGTGTGTCAATCAAGGATGACCATGTGACACCCAAAGTAGGAAGGACAATAGATGCCAGATATAGCTCCACAGGAGAATTTTAAACTTGCTAAGTTCTGGAACAAAACGTAACACTGACACCAATCAACATACTGTTCAGACTGTCAGCGTTTGTAGAACGCCTATAAATTCAAAAAAGTTGAAAAAACGCATGCGTTTTTCTTGCGTTCAAATGCGTTTTCTATTTGCGTTTTGCACACACACGTGACCCAGGAAAAAAAAAAAGAATTATGGGAACCGCAGAGAGAAACGTACGCTAAAAACGCAATAGTACGAGTTTTTGATACGCGGCCATAGACTTTCATTGCATCCGTTTCTATGCGTGACGCACAGAACTGCGTGCAGCAATGCGGATGAAAAACGTATGCATACATGTGAACGAGGCCATTAGAAAACATTAGTAGCCGTTTCTATGCGGAAAGTCTGCCTGTACGCATTCTGGAAAAACGGCTAGGAACGCACAGTCTGAACAGGCCCTAATTGTTTAATTGTTTGAGCAGTGCTGGTTCCAGCAACAATGGGGTATTGGGCAAAAATAAGGAGGCCTATCTGACCTCTGCTCTATCCTGTAAGGGGCATTAGATGGCCCCTTTGTTTTTGACAACTCCCCACCGTATAGTATTGCATGTTCCCCTAGGGTCTTCCAACAGGCTACCAGGCCCCCCAGGTCTCCCCCCGAAGTGAATTGAGGTCCCCCAGGGTCACTGCAGGGGATTCAGCAGTGGAGCAAACTTACCTGTCCATCTGCCATGCTCCTCCTTCAGTCTGTGCTCTCCCATCTTCATCCTCACCGCCCGGCACCTCTACTCAGTGACCCGGCAGCATGTTACATACTCACATAAGTCACGTACGAGAGGTGGCCAGCAGGGATGGAGATGGGAGCCCACAGACTGATGGAGGAGCATGGCAGATGGACACTGGACAGGTGAGTTGGGTTGTTGAGTGGTCCCAAAGAGGGAGACCTGAGGGGGGGGGGGGCAGCAGCTAAGTTAGGTGCCCTAGCCAATTACCCAGTTGCCCCTTATGGAAGCACCAGCCATGTGTTTGAGAACTTGCCTTGTGTAATGTTGGGTTTTGTTGGGTTAGAAGCATTAAAGACCAGGCGACCTTTGTTTGGTTTTGTGCATACTGTAAATATATCTATAACGCATCCCTATGCACTGACAGGCAAAACATCCCTGTGGCTATTTGGGGGCCATTGACCTGTGTCTGTAGGTTGCCTGAGCCTTGTCTACGCTTCCAGTGCTCTCTCCTAATTGTGTTATACTTCTTAAGACCACTCAGGTGTAAAACTAACAGTGTGCTCACGTCTCATTAAGTGTTTGACAAAATAATGTACTATATGTCTTTTTTTTTCATCTTTACAATTCAAAATGTACATATGTACAAAATGTGCGAGTCTATGTCTTTAAAGCAAACCTGAAGTGGAAATAAACTTATGAGCTAATGAATTGTATGTGTAGTACAGCTAAGAAATAGAACATGAGTATCAAAGAAAAGAGTCTCGTATTATTTTCCAGTACAGAAAGAGTTAAAAAAACCTTTTGGTTATCTATGCAAAAGAGCTTCTCTGAGCTAATCGACCCAACTTCGTTCAAAGACAGTCCTGTTTTCTGAAGAACTTAAACAGCCAAGAAACAGTGAGACAGCTTGAAATAAGGTTTTAGGCCTCATTCACACCTAAAATCGAAAAAACCCAAACGTTTGCATTTTTGTGCACTTTTTACCCCCCTCCCGGTGCTCCACTGTGCACTGCGTTTCTTGTAAAAGTGCTTTTCTAAGTGCTTTTCCAGAGCGGTTTAGTAATTCACTCCCTGACGGAAGTCAGGAAAGTGAACTCTTTGACCCGGAAAATAATAAATACTTTGTATTTATTCTAAAAAATGCGAACGCAATCGCCGCATAAAGCGGTTTTGTGAGCATTTAGCTTTCTTCCTATATCTTCCATTATAGCAAAAACGTCCCAAAAATGGTCCAGGCACCGTTTTGCTGAACGCACAGCGCACGAACTGCGCTGATATGAATCTTCACATAGAGATTCATAGAACAAGCGTTTTGTGGCCGATTTTTAAAAATCGCCTGCGCTTGAAAAAAAGGAGAAAAACGCCCCTAGTGTGAACGACCCCTTACCGCAGGAAAGTTAAATGGTTCATTATTTCTGCTTTACTTTATAACTTAAAAGACAAGAGTGTGGTTTCAAAACTGCAACTGTCACAGTATGATGCAATGTTATTAAAAAGCTACATAACTGAAAATAAAAATATGAGGCTCTTTTCTTTGCTACTAATGTTCTATTCACTACCCGTACTACACATACAATTCATTATATCATAAGGGTTTTTTTTCGTTTCAGATTTGCTTTAAATGTTCAAATTTAGGCAAAATGATTAATTTTTTTTTTTTTTTTATTTGGCTTAGTTTTTCCTTTTTTTTTTTTATAGAAAAGTAAAATTGAGTGATTATCTTCTATGATTCCATGCTCTGCTACAATACGATGTATCTATCGCAAGTGGAGAATTGAGTATGTGCATGCATCCAACACAAGTGACCGCATCGGCCGCATGAGCTCAGAACAACATGGCCGCCTGGATGTCCCGCTGTACAATGGCTGCTTAATGCTTGTTATAAATTCAGACGTCTGGTCTACAGAGTAAGTGATTCTATACCTGGCGTTAAAAATTCTCTCATGCATAAGACATCTCGCTCGCTTCCTGGAGTCCATGGATGTCACTTTTTTGTTTTTTTCGTTTTTGTTTTTTTACAAACTTGTAAGGTTTAGGCTTCCTGTAGTCTTTCAGTAAATGGGGTAAGTGTAGGTTGGAAGCCTAGTCATAAAGGCTGAGGTCTTTGTAAACAGCGGTGATTCCTGGTCCTTTATTATTGGCTGACGGACGAGCGCCGACTTCTCGGAGTTCAGTCTAAGGAAGGCGACTTCTCATACTCGGAAATCTTACATGACCTAAATAGACGTTTCCCAAAGCTGTGGAAAACAAGGACAATAAAAATCACGTGCTGAGATTTAAAACAGAATGAAACTTACTATGACTTTTCCCTTTCATTTTTTCTACCCAATAGCATTGTAATGGTTCTGGAATGTAACATACTATGGCTGCCACCAGGGCTAGGCCGAGGCGAGAGAGGCTCCAGCCTCAGGGCGCAGTATAGAAGGGGGCGCACAACTCACTCGGCTATTGTGTTTGAAGTAGAAAGGAATAAGGGGATACATGGCATGACTGCAAGCCAGACAACTAGAGATTAAAGAACACTCGAGGCGAAAATAAACTAATGAAATAAACGATTGTATCTATCTTCCTTCTCCTAAAAATGACTTTTTAAGATATTCCACAGTTTCATTTTATGTTCAAATCTACTTTTTAAGTTTTAACTGTTTCATTGTTTTTGCTCAATGACACTTTCAATGAAGTATGCCAGAGCTAAAATGTATGAACCATTGGCCCTTTTTATATCTTTCCTGCTCTCAGAAGCCATTTTCTGCTAGGTAAGTGTTTTAAAGTTGGAATTTCTTATCAGTGAGGGTCACACTGTGGTCACTTCCTGTCTAAGTCAGGACTGAGTCAGCCACTTATATACATGATATTTCACTCTTTCAGGCAGAGAAAGAAAAAAAGGAACACAGCATAGTTATTTGTGTGCTAGGCACTGTACATACACATGTCTATCTCATTATGTCACATGTTACTTCGGGTATCCTTTAAGATGTTGGGGAGTTGGGGCTCCTGGGGTGCCTTTTACGCTAATAACAATCAGTGTGTGATGGCTGGAGTGGGAGGTGTAGAGGGGCACACTTTATCTCAGCCTTAAAGGAGAACTGTAGTGAAAGGTATATAGAGGCTGCCATATTTATTTCCTTTTAAGCAATACCGTTTGCCCGGCTGTCCTGCTGATCCTCTGCCTCTAATACTTAAAGACCTAGACCCTGAACAAGCATGCAGCAGATCAGGTGTTTCTGACATTATTGTCAGATCTGACAAGATTAGATGCATGCTTGTTTCTGGTGTCATTCTAGACCACATGTGTCAAACTCCAGGCCTGGAGGGCCAGATCCGTGCCAGTGTTAAGGATGGACTGAGAAAGAGAGGAATGTGTTCTACCTGATAGACCACACCTTTCCTGATTTGGACCCATCAATTCATTTGAGCTGTGTCAAAAATGTGTGAGGACCTTGGCCCTTGTAGGACCGGTTTGACATCCCTGTTCTAGACACTACTGCAGGCAGATAGCTCAGCAGGGCTGCCAGGCAACTGGTATTGCTTAAAAGGAAATCAATATGGCAGCCCCCATATACCTCTCACTACAGTTGTCCTTTAAGTGCTAGCTGTCAGTGCCCCACCTCTCTCCTCACCTCTCCCCTGTGATAGGCTGGCTCAGTGGCACAGGTGGAAGCAGAGAACCCCTCAGGCCACACGATGAGGCTCCTCCCATCCACACAACCTCTTAGGCCTCATTCACACTTAGGGCTCGTTTCCATTAGTGTAGCGCAGGAGCCATGCATCAGCGCGCCTCTGCATTGCGCATGACTCCCCCAGAGGCGGTGATCCTATTTATTATAATGAATGGGATCGCGGGCACAATCACCCTAAAATGCAGGCAACCGTGCACTGCGATTCAGTGGTGAATGGCAGCGCATGTATGGAAACATCAGACAATGCAATCTATGCACTCTGTAATGTCCCTGCTATTCGCGCTTCTGTCTGCTTTTTATCAGCACATGAATGTTACAAATTGCAACACGTTGCTGAAAAGCTGACAGAAGAGCACTAGTGTGTACAGGTCCTTAGTAGTCTTTTCAAAAGCACAAAACTGCCACAACAGTGTTTTTAGAGGAGGAGTGGGGGGAGTGACCAACACAACCTGGTTTTTACAGCACATGGTTAGTTTTTAGACATTTTTTCCTGTTTCTCTAAAGGCTCATACACACATCAGCCCATAGTCTTTGGAAAATGAAAGATCTTAGACCAATTTTACCCTCTTCTATGTAGTATGAGAGCCATACCTACACAGTCTATTCCATGGAGCTGAACTCCCCATCAGACAGAAATCTTTGCAAGATGCTGCACACAAACATGCTGTAGACATACAAAAGATCAGTATTTGTGATGGGCGAACAGTGTTCGGGTTCGCCCGGATTTTGGCCTGTTCGGGTTCGGTTCAGCACCCCCCGAACACCTCATGGTGTTCGGGAGGGTGCTCGGCCACGCTGCCCGAACCCAAACAGGCCTTCTTTGTTCGGCCGAACAAAGCCCCCTATAGAGTCCCAGCATAAAGGGAGAGCATGCCCCGAGCGCGCGGGGGGGGGGGGGGGGGGGGGGTCGGAAATGCCCCCCACCCCTCCCCGCTAAGCTCTCCCTTCTGCTGGACCCTATAAAATTAAATAGAAGTCCCCCAAAGTACCTGTAGCAGGCTGGCAGGAAGAAGACAGGAAGCGGGCAGCCGGCGATCACAGGCGCTAGTACCATCTGGTACTTCCGCCCACTCTCTGACGCACTTCCTGTTTACATTTGTAAGTTGCGTCAAGAGAGAACAGAAGTACCGCGATGACGCGTACGAGGGTACGCGTCATCTACATGATGACACGTACCCTCGTACACGTCATGACACGAAAAGAGGCGCCAAAAGGATAAAAGGAAGCTAAATGAGTGTAATGGATAACGGAGATGCCGCCGCGTGGACAAGCGGCAGAGCAGCTATCTCCGTGGTCCAGCTGGCGGCCTCTGCCGCACGGTTACATGCTGCTGGCTCGCCTGGTCCTTCTAGTGCACACAGGTGGAGAGCTGCGCGCGCGCGGGCCAGGCGACAGGACCTTTATGTCAGTAGAAAGGGAGTCAGCTGATCAGGCCGGTCAGCTGACTCCGGATGTGCTCCGGATTGGCTGAGTGACTGGGGCGGGGCTGGTGAGAGCTCTGGGTACTTATAGGACTTGCTTGTCAGTTGCAGGTTGTCTGCCGTTGCGAATACTAACGTGTGAGCACTCAGACCTCAATCATATCCTACAGTGTGTTAGAACCAGTTGGAACTGGGAATTCACACTTAGCCAGATTCCGCTCTTGAAGTTACTGTGTTATACTTTAGACCAGTTCCATGGTGTCGAGACCAAGGATCTCACACCCAAGTTTAGGATTACTGTGTCATTGCTGTGTTATACTTTAGACCAGTTCCGGGGTGTCGAGACCAAGGACCTCACACCCAAGTTTAGGATTACTGTGTCATTGCTGTGTTATACTCTAGACCAGTTCTCGGGTGTCGAGACCAAGGACCTCACACCTCAGACTAGGATTGTGCTTATTGATATTTGTTATGACCTCTGGCTCTGTTGAGCTCTCTCTAGCTTTCTGATTCGGTACCTCTGCCCATCTGTCTACCAGTTGCCAACCTTGCTTGCACCCGGTTACCGAATCAGCCTTCTGTCTCTGTACCTTACCTACTCGTGTGTTGCCGACCTGGCCTGTCTGACCCTTCTGATTGTCACTCATCCCTTGAGTGATCAGTCTTACTGTACTACTCGTGACACTAATCCTTCAGGTCTTACCAAACACACAGGAGATACTCACTTCCCAGACAGTTCTCTGCTGCTTATATAAAGCCTGCAGGCTGCTTGTAAGCCAATCAAGAAGTGCACATACACATGACACCTAGTCTGCAGTGATTAATTCAAACAGAAGCTGAGCTACTCAGCTAGTAATTGGAGAGGGTTTCAGTTGCATATAGACAATGGCTATATGGCCAGCAGGGGGCACCAGCGTGCAGGATATACCCTCTCATCTGCCCCCCTCCTAACTAAACTGCATGGGGAATCTACAATAAAATTAAAAACAATAATGGTGCACAAGCCAGCCTGGGGCCCCAGGAACTCTCACTGCCCGGGGCCCCAGAACCAGCATGCAACACCATATGTGGCTTGGCTGCGCTCACATATGGTGTTGCATGCTGGTTCTGGGGCCCCGGGCAGTGAGAGTTCCTGGGGCCCCAGGCTGGCTTGTGCACCATTATTGTTTTTAATTTTATTGTAGATTCCCCATGCAGTTTAGTTAGGAGGGGGGCAGATGAGAGGGTATATCCTGCACGCTGGTGCCCCCTGCTGGCCATATAGCCATTGTCTATATGCAACTGAAACCCTCTCCAATTACTAGCTGAGTAGCTCAGCTTCTGTTTGAATTAATCACTGCAGACTAGGTGTCATGTGTATGTGCACTTCTTGATTGGCTTACAAGCAGCCTGCAGGCTTTATATAAGCAGCAGAGAACTGTCTGGGAAGTGAGTATCTCCTGTGTGTTTGGTAAGTCTTAGAGCAGTTGGGGACAAGCTCCTGGGTGTGGCAGATCCAGGGCTTGGCTGCGCTCACATATGGTGTTGCATGCTGGTTCTGGGGCCCCGGGCAGTGAGAGTTCCTGGGGCCCCAGGCTGGCTTGTGCACCATTATTGTTACTAATCCTTCAGGTGTCAATTAGCTGCAAGGGCAACCTGCTCCTCAGGAAGTCCCTCTTGCACTTCAGCCAGGGGGCTCTACCCCATAGGAGTCCATTGGCTGCAGTACAGTCTGATTCCCAATCATCAGGGAATTCTTGGCTGCAGTACAGTCTGTCTCTCCTCCGCCGAGGAGGTTAGCTTGAAGACAGCCAGTGGCCACCTGCACCTCAGGGGTTCACTGGCTGCAGTGGAGTCTGTATCTCCCGCTCCTCGGGAGATAACCTTTCTTACTGTTGCACCAAACACTTTACCACATTAGGTGTCCTGTGTCAAGCTATACTGGTATTATTGGTGATTCTGCAGATCACACATAATCGGGTATAGCATCTGTATTGTTGGTGATGCTGCAGATCACCAATAATCAGAAATACTCTGTGTGCTGACACCAATCGTTACAGAACAGTAGACCAAAAACATTATGGACGCACTGCATAGTCATGTTGAAGTCCTGACCACCGCGGTAAACAATCTTTCCGGGGTGATTTTGAACCAACAGACTCAGATCCATCAGCTATTTGGGGCTATTCAGGAACTTCAATTAACTATAAATACAGTGCGATCCCCTCCAGTCACGGACATTCGCAATGTCCGTACCTGAAAAATTTTCTGGCCGTAGATCTGACTTTCGGAATTTCAGAAATCGGGTACTGTCTTATTTTGAGTTGAGGCCTACCTTGTCAGGAACTGAGTCTCAAAGGGTAACATTCATAAAGACCCTGTTGTCAGGTGATTCCCAAACATGGGCATATAACCTGCATGCAGAGCATGAGGCGTTATCAGTTCAGGAATTTTTTAAGGCCATGGCCATTATATATGATGATCCGGATATTGCTTCCACTGCTGAAAAGAAGCTCAAGATGCTCAGGCAGGGTCGTAAATCGGTTGAGGATTACGCCGCTAAGTTTAGGAAGTGGGCTGTGTCAGCTAGATGGGGAGCATATGCATGATTAGACTGTTTATTGGCAGGATTGTCGGATGCAATCCATGATGTGATGATAGGATATCCTGAACCCAAAACTGTCAACGCGGCAATTTCTTTGGCCGTGCAGATAGATCGCCGCTTGCGCAACCAGAAACAGATTAGTGGTAGGAATGCTATAAGGTCTGTCTCATATGACTCTTCTCTCCGTTGGTCACCTCCAGACGAGCCGATGCAAATCGGATACTCGGGGCTGAGACAAGTGAAAAAAGAGTCACAGAAGGGGGCGGAGCCGGACATGGCGCTGTAAGGACGTGTCTCTGCAGAGCTCCGAGCCGCATGATAGCACTACGCTAAAATGGACCAAAATCCCCAGCCAAATCCTGCTACTGACTCTGCAGTAGTAAAGACCTCTAAGAGAGGATTGCGGCAGAATCAACCAGGGACATCGGGAGCACCCACAAACACGGTTGCCAAATACTTTACCGGCCCGTTGACTCGCAACGCCACAGACAAGATGGCGGACCGTCAGACCTCTGCCCCACCACCAGAAGAGTCCACGTCGGAAACCACTTCGGCGAAAAGCCTAGAAGACATATGGGACTTTCTGAGAGGCTTACCAACAAAGGCAGACATGTTGAGCCAGACAGACACAATACTTGCCACCACGAGACAGGAAATCTCGGCGCTAAAGGAGGACATCATAGGCCTTGGGCACCGCGTTCAATCGACGGAAGCAGTTGTGACAGACCTCCAAAAAGATCTTCAAGATCTCAAAGCTGCAAAAGACCGACAGGCCTCATTGAACGCTGTGTTCCGTTCGCATATAGAAGACCTTCAAAACCGCAGCCGCCGCAATAATGTGCGTATCCGCGGCCTACCAGAGGCCACGCGCCAAGAAGACCTCCGAGAGACGGTAAGGGCTATTTTCGATAAACTTTTGCACAAAACACAAGGCCCTCCAATCCACAGAGTACACCGGGCTCTCCGGCCACTACCGAAAGGGAACGCCCCACCTAGGGACGTGATCTGCTGAGTGCACTATTTCGAAATCAAAGACGCCATCATGGCCGCAGCCAGGCAAGAAGGCTCTGTGGACTTCGATGGCGCGGAGATTACCCTGTATCAGGACCTCGCACCGCTTACACTAGCACAACGTAGAGCCCTGCGCCCTCTCCTACAGAAGCTCCGAGACGCCGGGATCGTGTATAAGTGGGGTTTCCCGTTTCATCTACATGCTAAAAAAGGCACACAAGTGGCCATGCTCCGGAACCCTGAAGATCTTGCCGACTTTTGCAAAAAGCTGGATATTACTACAATTGATCTCCCTGAGTGGGACCCGGACTTAATGCTTATCAAAGGCCCACAGCGCCCACGTCGAGATGACCTACCCCAGACAACTGATACGTGAGTACTTCTATACCATCAGTGGTCCGGCAGATCCTAGGAAGCTATGAAGAACTCTTCCTTCATCTTCGCTTTTGGTCATATACTATTGCCTATTACTGACTTTTTGTTCGAGCATTAGTGGCGCTTACATTTTGAACCTATCTGACTTTTTACCCCATAGACTATCTATCCATAAAAGAAGGGCGATTTAAATCGCAATACTAGTCTAAGCTGTTATTGGGGCTAAAAACTCTTCTACCTGCCTCACATTTGTCAGGGTGCTAACCCAACACGCTTTTACTTGTGTAAAAAATTTTCTGGGGGCAATAACCACGTTTAACTGTTATGCTTGACTTCATTCATGCTATGATGTTTAGTTAACCCTATCCCTTTAAGCATGCGTAACACCCTAGCCTCAATGTTATGTAAACCCAGTCTGCTTTGTCCCGTGATCTGAATATAGCAGGTCACCAAGTTTCTACTCTATAACTCCATTTTGTGTTTAAAATAGCAGTCCAAGACTTGCTAGGCTCGTGAGCGCTGCATGCAGTGCCGGTACGACTTTGTTCCCCAGTTATTATGGCCCCCCGGGCTAGAAATAATACCTTAAATGTATATTTTTGTCATATGATGTTTATATGCCTTATATTATGGTTGCCTAGGAGCAGGCAACAATACATATACTCCTCTACTGAATTACTCTCTTTTTCTCACTTTCCTACTGATCTATACCTTTTTGGGACATCCTTGCCAGTCCTCCCCCGTCCGAACATCAGCTGGTACTATCTAGACCACATTCCTTAAAATACAATCACTGAACACCAGGGGTCTCAATATCCCTGAAAAACGCAGGGCTCTGCTTAGGCAGCTCCACAAAGATAGGGTTCAAATTGCATTCCTGCAGGAGACGCATCTTAAAGGAAACACACATCCCAAACTAACCAACAAACACTTTCCGCAAGTGTTTTATAGCAATAACCCTGACTCCAAATCTAAAGGAGTAGCTATTCTTGTGTCAAAAGATGTCTCACTCACCCTCCTGCAGGAATGCAAAGACTCTACGGGCCGCTTCCTTTTCATAAAAGGGGAATACCTCTCCAGAAAGCTTACATTAGGCACTTTCTACGCCCCCAATGGCGGGCAACCTGCCTTCCTGGTCAAGGCCCTTGAAGCCTTAGATTCTTTTGCTGAAGGTAGCCTGATTTTAGGAGGCGACTTAAATGCAGTACTAGACCCCTCTTGGGACAATTCCACTGGTAAGAGCTCCCTGACCAGCAAAGCAATAAAGACTTGCCGAACCGCACTCGCCAAAAGGCAGCTACTAGATATATGGCGAATTCAGAATCCCACTGCCAGAGACTACACTTTTTTTTCTCCTCTTCATAATTCATACACTCGCATTGATTTCATATTCATATCACAAAATCTACTCTCAGAACAGATTCTCACAGACATTGGAGCGGCCTGTCTTTCAGATCACTCATCTGTGACACTGGAGATTGGTATCCGCCCTAAGCAGTGTCTTCCCAGGCAGTGGAGACTGAATAGCTCATTACTACAAAATCCAGAATTCAAAAATAAGATTCACAAAACCATCAGCAATTACTTCAGGGAAAATGATACAACAGAGATAACCCCTCTTACTCTATGGGCAGCTCATAAATGTGTTGTCAGGGGCACTCTCATTCAAGAGACCAGCTTGATTCATAAGCAAAAGATGAAAGAAATGGCTGATTGCCTCTCATTAATAAGGCAACTTGAATCTAAACATAAGAGCACCTTGGCCCAGGCTGATTTGGACATACTGACCCGGGAAAGGGATAAACTGAGGAAACTCCTTTTTCAGAAAGAGAAACACATAGCAATTAAATGCAGAAGAAGTTTTTATGAATATAGCAACAAATGTAGTAGACTTTTAGCAAGAGCACTACGAGAACAACAAGTCCTCACACATGTCACCTGTATCCAGGATACCAGAGGCAATAAGAAAAAGAGGCACGAATCAATCGCCAGAGTCTTTCGAGACTATTACCACTCCCTATATAATCTTCCTTCTCCTGATACGGGCGCCTCCGGTCTAGGTAGAACTCAGGCAATTAATCAATACCTTTCCAACTCAGGCCTACCCACTCTCTCAGCTGAAGTCCTAGAAGATCTCGAGAAGCCCATCCTAGAAGACGAGATCAGATTATCAATCAAAGATTCCCCCACAGGTAAAGCCCCTGGCCCTGATGGCCTCCCCATAGAATACTATAGATCATTTAAAAACAAACTTTCCCCCTTCTTAACAAAAGCCCTTAATAGCTTAGCCCCAGAAGATATAGCACCAGCACAACTGCCCATGGACATGTTGATGCACAGATCACTGTTATCCCTAAGGTGGGGAAGGACGCCACCTTGTGCTCCAACTATAGGCCCATCTCTTTATTAAACATTGATTTAAAGCTCTTTGCCAAAATTCTCGCCAATAGAATATCCCCCTTTATGTGCAATTTAGTTGACCCTGACCAGGCAGGCTTTATACCAGGAAGGGAGGCCAGAGACAATGTCATTCGAGCAATCGATCTTATGGACTGGGCCCACACTGCACACACCCCCACTCTGCTTCTGTCAACAGACGCTGAAAAAGCTTTCGATAGAGTAGACTGGGGGTTCCTCACATGCACTCTTAAACATATTGGATTAGGACCGCATATGCTGCAGTGGATTTTGTCTCTGTACTCCAGACCTACAGCCTGTGTCAGGGTCAATGGATTGGTCTCAGATTCTCTATCTATTGGTAATGGCACTAGACAGAGGTGCCCCCTATCCCCTCTTATTTTTGCACTGACCCTGGAACCCTGCTTACGCACCATCCGTAAAAATCAGGATATCAAAGGGCTACAAGTTAAATCTTCAGAGCACAAGGTGGCGGCCTACGCCGATGATTTACTCTTTTTTCTTACAACTCCCCACATTTCCTTACCAAACCTAATGAAAGAGCTAGGGACTAATCAATCTTTAGCTAACTATAAAATCA
The DNA here is from genome assembly GCF_040937935.1 of Hyperolius riggenbachi. Taxonomy (NCBI): domain Eukaryota; kingdom Metazoa; phylum Chordata; class Amphibia; order Anura; family Hyperoliidae; genus Hyperolius; species Hyperolius riggenbachi. The sequence continues at coordinate 40,594,147 of NC_090650.1, read as the reverse complement.
ACCCTGATAAGTGTCAAGCTATGGGTATAGCGCTACCAGCAACTCTCACTGCCACCATTCAATCCAACTTCCCTTTTAAATGGGCATCTCGTGCCATTACATACCTAGGGACCCAACTTCCTTCTACCACTTCAGCTATATACAAACTAAATTTCCCTCCCTTAGTACATACCATTAAACAAGATCTTCAAAGATGGGACCAACCACACATCTCTTGGATAGGTCGAATTAACATTATTAAGATGAATGTATTACCCAGGTTATTATATCTATATCAAGCCTTACCCATCACACCGCCAATAGAACATTTCAAAGACCTTAAAAAACTTTTTACACAATTTATCTGGCACAAAAAAAACCCTCGTATAAGATATAGTGCACTAACCTTATCTAAACCCCAGGGTGGTTTGGCTGTCCCTGACCTCAAAAAATATCACAGTGCAGCTTCTCTAGTCCGCCTGATTGACTGGCACAGACATGCTGATCATAAACGCTGGGTACAACTGGAGTTTGACATGAAGGGATCCAATCTACTGGCCCTCCCTTGGTCCGCACTAAAAGCCTCTGTAAGCTTTATATCCATACAATCTACCCTTCTAGCACTTTCTAAAAATCGTGCTAGACCAGATATTTCTCCTTGGCCGACTCCACTGGTCCCTCTCTTAAATAACCCTTTGTTTCCTCCAGGGTGCAACCATAGAGGATATCGACACTGGAGAGTAGGCCCTCCTCTGCGAGCCCAAGATCTTATAGCACACTCAAATTGGACATCTTTGACTAACCTATGTTTAGTGAGGAAAACCCCACTCTTAGATCCATGGAGCCTCTTGCAATTCCAACACTTTTTACAATCACTAGGCACAGGGGCTCAGCTGTCTCGGGAACTCACGCCTTTTGAATTAATTTGCCTGGGAAAGAGCGGAGCAGAAAGGTCTCTCTCACAAATCTACCAATTACTGGGTTCCGATGAATCCTGGGCCCTACAATTAAAGAACAAATGGGAGATTGACTTGGGGCTATACGTTTTCCGACGCACAATGGCAAAAGATATTATTGCTAAACCAGAAATCCTCTATCTCTGCAAAAATCCAGGAATCAAATTACAAAATATTGAGTAGATGGTATATGACCCCAGTAAAGCTTCAGGCAAGATTTCCGACAGCAGACCCATTGTGCTGGAGATGTGGACTAGAACATGGCACGCTCTTACATATTTTTTGGAAATGCTCACTCATAACCCCTTTTTGGGAAGCTGTACAAAAATACATCAAAATACTCACAGACGGAGATCCAAACCCAGACCCTGCCTATTATCTCCTACACCACACTCCAAACTCTTTGAAAAAATTTAAAAGATCCCTCACTAAGCACCTTATTCAAGCTGCACGTATACTCATCGCCAGGCACTGGAAAACCACCCTCTCACCCACAATCCCAGAGTGGCTCAATGAGATTACACTAATCAGCCAAATGGAAAGCATGACACACGCTATACATGGCAGAGAAGAGGCCCACAATAAGACCTGGGTGCACTGGCACATATTTACAGAAACCCAAGAATATAGGGACACAATACTACTTACCTAAGTCTTTAACCCCTGGATGTTCACTTTTACTGCAGCTTTGATAGTTGCATAGTCTGATCAGTAAGATGGAGGCATGGCTCTGGCAGGGTACCCCAAACCCTTCTCTTTCTTTCTTTTCCTCCCTACACCCCTTGACTTTTTCTTTTCTTCTCACCCCCTCCCCCTTCTCTAGCTTTCTTTTCTTAAATCTTGATCTACAGACATCAGTATTCCCTAATGATAGTCTTTATATTGTATTAACTAATGGCCCCAGGTACTGGAGTGATACGGAGGACCCCCCCCCCTGAAATAAACACAACTCCCTCTCCATAAGGAATATTTAAAATTTGTATATGGTCCCTAGCAGAATGATCCCTCTGGGCTCTAGGGACCACTGCCTCCATACTTTCTCTTCCTTTCACTAAGTTCAGAATTCTGAGAATGTAGCAAATTTGCACTATCTGGAAATTTTTTCCCATAACATTGGGATCGGGGGGCCCCTCCCTATAACACTCCACACCATGCTGTTATATACGGACCATATCTTTTACATGGTGGCGCTGGTTTGCTACCAGGTATTGCACAACTGCCTGATTCTATAAGTATCATATATATATATATAGAGATAATACTAGACTCTTAAACTACTGCTATCCTTTATACTAATGTAGCACCTAGAACATAGTGTTCATATAAATGTTTGTACGACTTTCTAGTTCAAAAATTTGAAAAATAAAGAATCTTTAAAAAAAAGAGTCACAGAAGGTCAGGAAAACTTGATCTATATGGTACGGAGGAGGGCAAGGTTGTCCTGAATTGTCCTAAAAAGTCAGGAGAATACTGACAGTCAGAGGTCATACCATAGGCGAGCGGTCTTTACATCTAAACAATAATCGTCTGCTCCTTCCCTGCTCTATTACATGGGTGGGTCAGACCAGTTCTGCAGAAGCCTTTGTTGACTGCCACAAAACAGAGGTGCCTGGCTCTTCTACTGACCACATATGCTATTGCTCCGTTGTTATTGCCTGATGAAGCGGGATCAAACCTGCGAAACGCGTTGCATATTTGGAGTTTATAAATAAAATATATTGACTGTCTTTACTACAGTCGTTGTGTGTCTACTTGGAGGAGGTAAGTCCACCACTACCTCCTCTACTTACCAAGAATTTGTTTTTTAAGCTCATTTAGCTTCCTTTTATCCTTTTGGCGCCTCTGTTCTCCTGCATAATATTGAGTCCACCCTGAGTGGAGGGCTGAACCCCCTTTTTCTCATCTACAAAGAGCGACTTCTTATTCCTGAGTGGGGTCAGGGAAATCTCCCCACCTGCCTTTACAGTGGTTGCCTAATGGTAACCCTGGTTTGTGAATATTAATATTTACTCTATCTAGTAACCATTCACCCGTACATATTACACTATTGGGGCTCTTGGTGTTCCTTGTTTTTAGCTCCATAGAAAAGACTGTGTAGAAATGTTCTCATACTACATGGAAGGGGGTAAAATTGGTCTGTGATCTTTCATTTTCAAAAGACTATGGTCTGGTGTGTGTATGTGGCCCAACTCTTGCTGCCTGTGCTGATAGTGTGGGTTTCATTTTTATTCTGCTTTAACGTGGATCCGAGAAACTTTTACTCATTGCATAATTGTGTTCCTTTTATATAGTTTATAGGACATTCCTCAAGCCAAATACTTTTTTTGTTTCGTTTTAATACTCTAATTCCCTATAAACTAAACAAGCCTCACCCACAACTTCTCCAGAGTGCTTTGGCACTCTGAGCCTTGAAACAACAGACCTGAACTTAGATTACTAACAACAAAATATCTCTCTAAACTGAATCTAAAACATAACTTTTATTAAATTCCTAAAACTCGACACATATAATTGGCTGCGATACCATAAATTACACTTGCAAGTAATTGCTAGGCCTGCTTTGTCGGCATATGACTGGACAACCTAGATTGCCCAAGGCTCATAGCAATACTGATAATGATAAAATCACACAACCCCCACCATACAACCCGACATGTTTCACTTCTAACTGAAGCTTTTTCAAGGGAAAAGTGCTAAGAACGTGCAAATAGTGATAAGGTGCAATATTACATTGTAAAACAAGTATAAATGTTAGCCTATAGGCTTAAGTCATTGTAGCAACCAAGCGAGTATGATGGCTGACTCAGGCTTATATACCCTCTAAGGGGTTGTCCCTCCCCTGACCCACCCCAAGGTCACACCTTCCACACAGGGCCAGCTCCCTATTGGTTACCAGCCACATCACTCATGAAGCCCACCAATGCGAGCCTCACACATATAGTGCAATGTAACATAAAGTTACCCTTTATGGTAGGATCCTATTCCCCAAAATTAATAAATGCGTACCTCTCCTGTTATCCAATACGAGAATAGCAAGCTGGGGGTGCTTATAAATAAACCGCCTCCATATGCGGTAAAAGACGCCAGGTTCCGCAAAAGGAGGCCTCTGATTGGTTGCCTGAACCTCTCAGGCGTCATCCTCCTCCGGCCTATCATGTGCAATGGCATCAGTAAAAACCGACGCCCAGGCACTTCCGCATAGCGCGGCGTGGAGCGCATACGTCATACTCCTCCGCCCATAGACCCAATACAGTACGTCAGGGTCTGCGATAGGCCAGGCAGATGTTGTCATGGCAACCCCTATCAACAGAAAACCGCCCGGAGAGAGATTAATTTTGGGGAATAGGGTCCTACCATAAAGGGTAACTTTATGTTACATTGCACTATATGTGTGAGGCTCGCATTGGTGGGCTTCATGAGTGATGTGGCTGGTAACCAATAGGGAGCTGGCCCTGTGTGGAAGGTGTGACCTTGGGGTGGGTCAGGGGAGGGACAACCCCTTAGAGGGTATATAAGCCTGAGTCAGCCATCATACTCGCTTGGTTGCTACAATGACTTAAGCCTATAGGCTAACATTTATACTTGTTTTACAATGTAATATTGCACCTTATCACTATTTGCACGTTCTTAGCACTTTTCCCTTGAAAAAGCTTCAGTTAGAAGTGAAACATGTCGGGTTGTATGGTGGGGGTTCTGTGATTTTATCATTATCAGTATTGCTATGAGCCTTGGGCAATCTAGGTTGTCCAGTCATATGCCGACAAAGCAGGCCTAGCAATTACTTGCAAGTGTAATTTATGGTATCGCAGCCAATTATATGTGTCGAGTTTTAGGAATTTAATAAAAGTTATGTTTTAGATTCAGTTTAGAGAGATATTTTGTTGTTAGTAATCTAAGTTCAGGTCTGTTGTTTCATTTAAATTTGTGGGTGCCCTGACACCTTTTTCTCCATATCCCTGAATCTTTTTACGCTAGAAAAGATGGCAGGTTTTCTAGATACTATCCCTGATGTTGATAGTTTAATTGCTGAAGCGAAACAGGTTTTTTCGTTGGAGGAGCCTGATCAGGCCACCCCCCCAGTCACTGTCACCCCAGATTCAGAAATCAATGATGCGTTCAGAACTATATTCAATGTTTACAAAGAACATAACAGGAGCTGGTGGGAAATAACGAGTTTTAATACTTACCTTAAAGAAAAGATTACGGTGCGAGGTCTTAGGAATTTGGTTACCCCTCATAAGCATACAGAAAATGTTGAATTTATGGATGGGTGGAATAAATTAAAGACAAAGCAAAGTCTTGAATTGATGGCATTTTTAAGGGACTATGAGTTGAAGGAACTGGAAAAAATAAATAAAAAACTGGCAGAGGAACATAGGAAGGTTTTGAACTTTAAATTGCATCCTGCCTATAAGGATCTTGAGGAAAAACTACAGAATAAAGTTCACAATCATAAAGAATCAATTAAGAGTAAAAAACACAAGAAATATACTCGTGATTGTAAAGATTTCAAATATAATAAAATATATGATTGGGGTCGCACTCCTAAAAAACCTACACCACAACCAGCCTCTGGACAAACAGATACAGAAACTGACATTAACACCGAGTCAGATAGTGAACATAACTCTGAACCAGAATCAGGGGAAATAAACAAGGTCCCCAAAAAACCCAAGGGGAGGGGGAGACCAAGGAGCCAAAAACCGAAACCAATAGGCACCCCGAGAGATCTACGCAACAGGGAAAAGTGGGGGTACAAACCCCGTTATTGGAAACACAGGGAGGAGGAATGGTGACTGATATGGTCACCTCTGATAAGATGAAAATCATTAATTTAACCGACTATATCTTGAATGAAACTGAACTGAATGTACTATCTAAAGGCCTTTCTTTTGTGCCATCCTCACAGTTTGATTTATTTGAGGCTGTTAAGGACATCAATTTATTTGCCAGGAAGTTAGCAATTAAGAAATTTATGAATACACCGAGTGCACAGAGTAGAAGTGAATTTAGGAGAGACGAAGAAGCTTTAGCTAATCTTAATGATCTCCTGGAAGAAAATACATCGGGAGAGATACGTAAATGCATACCAGTTAGCAATTTACAAGCAAAAAGTAAATTCTGTCCGCCCATTAGTCAATATTCATCCATACAAACCTTTGTGGATGTGGTTACTAGGGAACTTGAGGATTTAGCAAAGAGGGGGAATAAGGACAAAAATGCCATAAATAATCTCAGTCCCAGTGAGAAAAAAGCCCTGGACGATCTGTCAAGTAACAGTGATCTTATAATTAAAAAATCTGACAAAGGTGGGAATATTGTGGTCATGACTAGAGTGAGCTATGTAGAGATGTGCAACAGACTCCTTATGGATGATAAACAATACCGAAAGTTGAGGCAAAATCCGACGATGAAATTCCAGGCTGAATTCGAGGCTTTTTTGAAGAATGCACGTGACAAGGGTGTCCTTGATAAGGGGGATTTTGAACGTATCAATACAAAACATCCCACTGTCCCGGTATTTTATGCACTTCCAAAGGTTCATAAAGATTTATTGTCTCCACCAGGTAGACCCATTGTGGCAGGGAATAACAGCTTGACTGAAAATGCCAGTAGATATATTGATTTTTTCCTTAGACCATTTGTGGAAAGCTTGCCCTCATATTTGAGAGACACAATGGATCTGCTTAATAAGCTACATGACATTAAAATCACAGCAGACACCTGGCTGGCATCACTGGATGTAGAATCCCTGTACAATAATATTCAACACAATTTAGGGATCAATGCAGTTGATTATTTCCTGAAGTCTCGGAGTATATACGTGAGGGAACATTCATTATTCCTTTTGGATCTGTTGAGATATATACTTACCCACAACTATTTTCTCTTCCAGAACCAGTTTTTTCTGCAGGAAAGGGGTTGTGCGATGGGGACGGCGTGTGCCCCCTCTTATGCCAACCTCTTCCTAGGCTGGTGGGAGGATGTGACGGTTTTTGGTGAGGACCTGGCGGTGTATGCATCACACATTTTATTCTGGGGCCGTTTCATAGATGACGTATTCATCTTGTGGGACGGCCCCAGGGACATGTTCTTGGATTTTGTGGGTGAATTGAACAAGAACCATATAGGTATGTTCTTCACCCATGAGATTAGCTCTACTTCAATTGACTTCTTGGATGTGCATATTGTGAAGAACAATAAGGGGGGCCTTGATACGAGTATCTTTCGAAAATCTACATCGACGAATTCTCTGCTGGCATGGGAGAGTCATCACCCTGACCCGTTAAAAAGGGGGATTCCGAAGGGGCAGTTTCTCCGGGCGCGGAGGAATTGCTCTGACCCCATAGCATTTGACAAAGAATGTAAGAACCTGCATAAAAGATTCAGTGATCGGGGTTATCCCCAAAAAGTTCTGATGGATGCAGAATTGAAAGCGAGGTCTACAGAAAGAACAGAATTATTATGTCCTAAGGAGAAATCCAACTCAAACTCTGATGTGATGAGGATTATCAGTACATACACAAAACAGTCACCTATAATCAAGAAGATTATTGATACCCATTGGCCTATACTTCAATTGGATAGAGATCTGAGTAAATATATCCCCCCTAGACCACAGATTACGTATAGGAGGGGGAAAAATCTGGGTGATGCTCTGGTACATTCGTTTTTACCCGCAAAGTCCATAAATCAAGCAGAGAAATTTAAGAAAAAGACTTGGCTGGACCACAGACTTAACGGTATGCACAGATGTGGCAAGTGTAAAACCTGCCCTCAAGTTCTCAAATGTAGCAATTTTTTTGCACCTAAGAATGGTCGGAAGTTTGATTTATTTGACTTCTATAACTGCGATTCAGAGGGGGTGATTTATGCAATCCAATGTTCATGTCCCCTATTGTACATCGGAGAAACCACAAGGGCAGTAAAGACAAGGATCCTTGAACATCTGGGGGACATAAAGCATAAAAGAAATACCTCTGTGGCCCGCCATTTTAATGAAAAACATGGGGGCGATATAGATACATTCAGATACTGGGTGATCCAGCAGTGGCATCTGGGCCCCCGAGGGGGTAACCTGGATCAAAAGCTGAGACAACTTGAATCCAGATGGATATATAGACTGGGTACCCTGAGCCCGGATGGTCTCAATGAGGGTTTCACTTTTTCGCCCTTTCTATGAATTATGTCATTAATGACAACTCAGGATCACCCCTTTGTACTGAGCATGTACACCCCATAATTGGTATATTATCGGTTACCTACGTTACCAACCTTGTTTTTAGTGATTTCGTCTTATCCTTACTCCTTAGTTTTGTTTCCCCCCCCTTTTGGGGTCCCCCCCCCCCCCCCCGGTTTGATCAGCCTCCCATGTAATATAATATATTTCCTTTCTAGTCATACTTACCTTCCACATCTATATCAGCTTACTATATACTATATATATGTCAGCCTGTTTTTTACCTTACAGGAGATTCCTATGGTTTATCTATTTGTGGTATTAATCCTTTAAAATTCCCCTCTTCCCCCTGATGTGCCACGATGCTATAGGTAGAGATGGCCATATGGCATGGGGCAATGTGTGTATATTTCGCCGTATTGCCCTGGTTATGTCCCCTTTTCAGCGCGATTGTAACTTATAAGGTGGCGCAATGGTGGGATGTATCATATAGGTTCTTACGAAATTGTAACTTATAAGGTGGCGCATTGGTGGGCTGTGAGTGATGTAGGCTCTCCGGGCGGTTTTCTGTTGATAGGGGTTGCCATGACAACATCTGCCTGGCCTATCGCAGACCCTGACGTACTGTATTGGGTCTATGGGCGGAGGAGTATGACGTATGCGCTCCACGCCGCGCTATGCGGAAGTGCCTGGGCGTCGGTTTTTACTGATGCCATTGCACATGATAGGCCGGAGGAGGATGACGCCTGAGAGGTTCAGGCAACCAATCAGAGGCCTCCTTTTGCGGAACCTGGCGTCTTTTACCGCATATGGAGGCGGTTTATTTATAAGCACCCCCAGCTTGCTATTCTCGTATTGGATAACAGGAGAGGTACGCATTTATTAATTTTGGGGAATAGGGTCCTACCATAAAGGGTAACTTTATGTTACATTGCACTATATGTGTGAGGCTCGCATTGGTGGGCTTCATGAGTGATGTGGCTGGTAACCAATAGGGAGCTGGCCCTGTGTGGAAGGTGTGACCTTGGGGTGGGTCAGGGGAGGGACAACCCCTTAGAGGGTATATAAGCCTGAGTCAGCCATCATACTCGCTTGGTTGCTACAATGACTTAAGCCTATAGGCTAACATTTATACTTGTTTTACAATGTAATATTGCACCTTATCACTATTTGCACGTTCTTAGCACTTTTCCCTTGAAAAAGCTTCAGTTAGAAGTGAAACATGTCGGGTTGTATGGTGGGGGTTGTGTGATTTTATCATTATCAGTATTGCTATGAGCCTTGGGCAATCTAGGTTGTCCAGTCATATGCCGACAAAGCAGGCCTAGCAATTACTTGCAAGTGTAATTTATGGTATCGCAGCCAATTATATGTGTCGAGTTTTAGGAATTTAATAAAAGTTATGTTTTAGATTCAGTTTAGAGAGATATTTTGTTGTTAGCACTCTGAGCCTTAGCAGCAAGGGCATATGGGAGCTCAGTCTGGGCAGGAGGAAGAGGTTACTAGCCAGAGATTTCAGAAGCAGAGGGGAGGAGGAGAGGGGAGTGAAGCTTTCACAGGCTGAGGGCTGGAGATGCAGATCAGCTTGCCTGTGTGTAATGTAACAAACAGAACATGGCCGCTCTCATTGTATCACAGGAATAAATAATCATACACTGTTGAAGCTGTTTGCAACTAGATTTGCTGTGTAAACCATCTAAACTTTAGATAAGATGTATAGACAAGTTATTTGTTATAGTTAGTTTTTCATCTCAGATCCGCTTTAAGATGCCCCCCATACATAAATGTATGTTCCCTGGTAGTTCCCTACAGCCTTATCTCTGTAGGCGGGCTGCCTGCGTTCCTTACCCGGGCGCTCTGTCTGCTGGGCTTCTTCTCCTCATCAGGAAGTGGTGGCATGGGGTACGGGTATTTCCTGCTGGAGGCAATGGAGCCGGTGGATGACGATGGCGACTTGGCAGGCGACAGCGTTCTGTAGAGTAAACACACAGAATACAGTGACACAGGAGGCGGGGATAAGAGGAGCACTTCCTGGGATATCGGTGAATGATGGTGCTTGGAACACGGCAAAGCTCGCTCACACCCTCACATCACACCATTCTTAGAAGAGAACAGGTCTGTCTAAAGATTGAAGCTGCTATTGACATTAGTTTCAAGCTACAAGTTACATGACTGTTACCCTTATCTTTGCTTTGCCGCTTAAAGCAAACCTGAAGTGAAAATAAACTTATGAAATAAGTAATCGTGTCTCTAAACTAATCCTAAACAGAACTTTCCTGGTGTTCCATATTCTTAAGGATTGAAAATGGAAGGTTGTATTCTGAAAAGTCTGAGTCACACTGAGCACTAGTAATTATAAACCTCCCCATAAGGTGGGTTCATAATGGTATGTGCCTTTTGGGGGGGCGTGGTTTGAGATGAGCTTCGCTACTTACCTATGGGGTGCTGCTCCTCTGGCCCCTAGCCAGTATGGAACGCGCCATCTTTTCCACCCGACCGACTGCATATGTCAAAATTTAGTAGTTCCCATCAGGGCCTCGCGCACACGCTGTAGTGCATGCTGGGATATGTAGTCCATGGATGCGACTGCGAGTACATTTCTGTACATTGATTGTGCGACAGACACTGCCAGGAAATTCAGCGGATGCGGCTGGTTGGGTGGAGAGGACAGCGCATCCCATACGGGTCAGGAGCCAGCACCCTGTAAGTCAGTAATGAGTCTCACATCAACCTCCCCCCACAGAGGCACACTCCATTATGAACTTCTCTCACGGAAAGGCTCTTTAAGTAAAAAAAAGTTTTTATTGGTGCTCAGTCCCCTTTAAGGTGCACATTAACCATACAGTTTTTACTGAAGGACTATACTTTTGATCAGAATTAATCAGATCAAATTGTATGTAGGATAAGAAAAGAAGCTGGTGGGCCCAACAGATCTTGAATTGTCTCATTATTGAGGCCAAAATTACTAACTGGCTGCAATTGGGTTGATCAAGTGCCGATTCCCTTCCAGGGGGCGGAGCCTGCAGCTGCTGTCAGTCTGAATCCCCCCTCCCGTCTCACAGACAAGAATGGCGTAACAATCACCATCGTGTACACAAAGAGATGCGATTCAGCGCTAGCGATATGCCTCACCACATCTTTATAAAGAGGAGGCTGGCATTATTTTGCATCATAAGCAAGTACGCACTTTAAATCATGATTGGCCACCCACTGACCAATTTTACCAACTGTAATATGATGGTCAATAGATATAAGCAGATTGTGTAAATAACCCCTCCTACTACATGGAGTTGGTAAAATTGGTCAGTGATTGGCCAATCATAAGTGAAAGTGTGTACTAGGCTTTATGATTGGTAGGGACAATAATGTGCACATCTAAAGGGTGTGTACACACATCCAATTTTGATTGGACTATGACCAATATTACCACTTCCATGTAGTATGAGGGAAAACTGATTTTTGTTTTTTTAATACTATGGCCAGATTGTGTAGTTAAGCTCTAGCACTGTACTGCAAGTGATACAATTGGCCAATCAAAATTGGATGTGTGTACACAACCAATGTCTAAAACGCTTCTAAACAGACATGTAGCAATAATGTCCCTTGTAGGAGAGAGTGAATTAGAAGGAGACCCTGGTGTAGAGGAAGCTCACTTGATACCCTATAATCATAGACAGAAATTGAAAACAATGGCATATTTTATCAATGATGTGATCATGAAGTTGCAGCAGATAAAGTCATGCATTTTTTTGACTGCACACAAAGTGTAAACCACTTTGGGGGTGATTCAGCAAAATATATCAACCAATCAGGCTTCAGCCAAACAAGGATTCTGATTGGCTGAGCTGGGCAGCTGCTCCAACTTTATTTGCGTATTTGCTGATCGATCAGTCCCAATGCATTTCCAAAGCACAAGTCCGCCTCTGTGGCCAGATGGAGAATAATTACAGTCAGAAGGGAATACATCTCATGCATCGCAAGTGGTGATTATAATCACTCAGCCAGGACTAGAGGCAAACTCTTTTATTGTACAGATATTCTCCTGCAGGAGAGCTCAGAATGAGGCAGGTGATTGGCTTTTAAGCATCTCATTAACTGCCCATGGTCATCTCATCATGTCTTTCACTTCATAGACAACACCGAAGTAAAATACTGTATGAACAGCCAAACAGCAACATACAAATTCATCAACTAATCCAATCCATCATGCCTCTGTGAATTCTCCTTGTGGAGATTGTCTGTATAATATACTTTTTTTTATCAGTGTTTGCAGTTGTACAGATTCCGTTCCGATTCCTCTTGCCACAATGGGAAACAGAAATCAAAACAATCCGACAACAGGTTCTCAGCCTTTCTCGTTACTTGATTGTTTTCATAGTTGACAAGCTACTCCCCACTAAACTTGCTAAAGTCGCAGCTGCACCTGCAGCCATCTTTGATGTGGGCTGGTTTCCTGGGCTCTATGTGAACTCCCTGCAGAGGGCCGTATGGGATATCAGAAGATAAGGAAATGATGGGTGCCATGGCAATGGAAGAAAGAAGTGGACCTGAACTCTTGCACAGGACAGAAGGAAAGCATAGAGAAATGCACCCTGTATGTATTTAGAGAGTCAGCCTGTCTAATTAGCCCTCATCTGTGACTAACCACAAGGTGTATTTTTTTCTCTCAGCTGTGTCAGATGGCTGCCTCGGCAGAGCAGCTAATTTGTAAACACAGGCTGTTAACCCTATGTCTGCTTCCATGAAAGCAGGAAGTAGACACACTGCAGATCTATTGCAGGATTTGTATCAGCTGTAACAAAGAAATGTTTTACTGTAAAGGTTATGCTGTTGCTTATCTTTTAGAGCAGGTCCGCTTTAACGTTGTTTTTTTCTATAGATCTCATGAATTTAACACACATGATATTCAGCCATGTGCATCTGTTGCACATCAAACCCGGAACCAAAGAGGCCGCGGAGGAGGACTCCTATATGAGGCGTGTGCATGTAGCAAATAATAAATGTATCGCAGTTATGGGAGTGCACATTTCTCTCATGCTTCTGGGCTATTATCAGAGCAAAAATGCAATGCTGCTTGATGTGGTGCAGCATGCAAAGAATGCTACATCCATACTACTGGCATTCCTTGAACATGTGTTTTAAAGGGATACTGTAGGGGGGTCGGGGGAAAATGAGTTGAAGTTAGCCAGGGCTTCTAATGGTCCCCTGCAGACATCCTGTGCCTGCGCAGCCACTCACCGATGCCCCGGCCCCGCCTCCGGTTCACTTCTGGAATTTCAGACTTTAAAGTCTGAAAACCACTGTGCCTGCATTGCCGTGTCCTCGCTCCCGCTGATGGCACCAGGAGCAACTGTGCAGGCCTAGTATGGTCTGTGCATGCGCCGTGCGCTCCTGGTGACATCAGGGGAAGCGAGGACACAGCAATGCAGGTGCAGTGGTTTTCAGACTTTAAAGTCTGAAATTCCAGAAGTAAACCAGAGGCGGGGCCGGAGCATCGGTGAGTGGCTGCGCAGGCACAGGATCTCTTCAGGGGACCGTTAGAAGCCCCGGGTAAGTTCAACTCATTTTCCCCCGACAGTATCCCTTTAAGTGCATTTTATCACCTGCTCACAGTATAGCGTTGTGTATGAATTTTCATCTCCAATAAGGCCTATCAAATCACTAAAGGACCACTTAAGTGAGAAGACTATGGAGGCTGCCATATTTATTTCCTGTTAAACAATACCAGTTGCCTGGCAGCCCGGCTGATCTATTTGGCTGCAGCAGTGTCTGAATAACAGCAGAAACAAGCATGCAGCTAATCTTGTCAGATCTGACAATAATGTCAGAAACACCCGATCTGCTGTATGCTTGTTCAGGGGCTATGGCTAATAGTATTAGAGACAGAGGATCAGCAGGGCTGCCAGGCAACTGGTGTCGCTTAAAAGGAAATAAATATGGCAGCCTCCATATCCCTCTTGTTTCAGTTGTTTTTAAATCATTTGGCCCCGTGTCTGAGAATTGGAAGAAAGGAACCGTGTCTTTTTTCCAATAATGACCAATCGTATCCAAGCTATGATTTCTGTATCATTCCTCGAAATCATGGTAGCCAGAATCTGATTGGTTGAAGAAGCAACACAATCTCTGCCTGCCTGGCATACAGGATAACCAGCAGCAGAGTCATGGTAAACCAGGACCACTAAGATCTGTGTGCTCTGGGCCAAGAGGAAACCAAACGTTATACATTTCTTCCTCCTCAACACAGACAAATAGCCCCTCACCCCTCAATGTGAGAAAAAGCAATACTCCTAATGCGTCACTTTGACTTCAGTATATTGCAAATCACACTTTGATGTTCTTATAAACATGGTGTACGTCCAGAAAGCCTGGCTCAGGCTGTTTGGCCTTTATCGATGCAAAGTACCTGTTATGCTGGCCACACAAATCTACATTCCTTAAGTACACCTGAACTAAGAGGCATATGAAGGTGACCATATTTATTTCCTTTTATTATAGTAAATAAAGATAAAACTTTTTCAGACATTTTCTATCTTTACTGCCTCTGACTGAAGCCAATCCTGATGTCATTTCCTCCTTTACTCTTTTTTCTCCTAGAACCTGTACTGCCATATCTAGCTTGCTTTGTAAAAACATGTAAGCAAAGCATAGATCATATTTCAGCAGCTCACTGAACTGCCCATAAAGTGGACCTGAACTCAGACCTCCTCTCTGCTCTCATGAGGAGATAGACTAATCCAAATCCTGTCAGTAAGAAGTTCAGAGCGGTCATATTGGAAAAGCTAATGTAAGTGACAGCTACAGTACAGTACATTTACTCTGACAAGTGTATGTATGTCTTGTACATGCGTTTTTTGAATTTTTCAATTATTCACAATAGTGACTCTTACCACCTCCCTAACAAGTGCAGTCACCATAATCCCAACAGTCTCCCCCTCCCCCTGTGCAGAGTAGTGTACCAGAGAACTATACGTTTATAGGTATGCATCAAATGCACTCTCATCTATACAGCTGTCAGAACCTACCTGCGGTGCTGCTACCTCTGTAATAGCAACGTTCAGGAGTCATAAGGCACAGCAGGAGGCTGCTGGGAGGAGGAAAGTGAACCCAATGCAATGCTGGAGCAGGTTAAACATTCTGCTGGGCCACTCATGGGAGCGACTGTCTGCAGCTACAGGAACAGCACTGGTGAGGGACCATTTGTTGCAGGAGGGAGAAGAAGTGAATCCCCTGGTGCTCCTAAAGCACAGGTGTCAAACACAAGGCCAGCAGGCCGAACGCAATGTGGTCCTTGGGAGATTCAAATGTGCATCATTGAAAGCAGTAAATCAACGACAAGCACACTGCCCTCCCATCCAGAGGAGCACACCGGTTAACATGGGACCCCCTCTTGGGAACCAAACCCCCTTGTGTGCCTGGTAACCACCACAGCTTACCAAAAAAGACGGGAAGTGAAGGCTAGCCTCTTCCCTTGGGCCACATTTCTTCTTGAGCCTTTTCTGCTGGAGCAGCACTGCAGCAGGTAAATATTAAACTGCTCCACTGTGCTACTCTGCAGAAGGGGGAGGAGCTGCTCCAATGTTCCCTATAGTTACGCCAATTTGTTTGGGACTGTTCAATAAATGTTAAATCTTAATAAACAATTTGGCCTGCAACATAGACTAGGTTTTCGATGCAAGGATGCAAGTTTTACAATGGGGCCCCCCAAGCACTCTATGAATAACAACTGATACAGCGCACCGAAACCTGCCAATGGCAACTACAGTGTCAGAGGTGCAAGAAGCGGATGATTACCACTATTCAAATTATCTATAGAAGTAATTATTATGAGCACAGGACCAATAGAGAGCTAATACTGTAGTTGAGGGAGGGCCCTTCGGGGGCCCCGATGCGGTCGCTACCTCTGCACCCCCTATTGCCTTCTGTGATGGAGTTTGACACCCCTGCCCTAGAGGCTGCTTCCCTGGAAGTTACACCACTGATACCATATTAAGCCTAAAATATGATTTGCCTAGCCAGGGAACTATTCGCCTCACATTATTCATTGTTTTATAACCAGCTAGTGCACTAAAACATGTACAAGTTAACTTGATGAAACCTAAATAAAATATAGAATAAAGTACAAAGTAAATTGGGCATAGTCTAAACTTTTGTGGGGAAAAACAATCTGTTGAGGTCTGTGAGCAATATATATGACAATTATTTCAGAAAACAGAACTGTTTTACCACATGCCATGTGTGTGATGTATGAGAGCTGATTGAGCACCTGAACATGAACTGCTGACTGGGTGGAAACAGTCAGGTGCGTCCTTCACCAAACTGAGTACTGCTGTCATGGCTGCAAGTAAGCGTATTTTGAATTGTCTATTGAGTCTGGAAAACAACTGCTAACGGCAGACTATAATGGAAAGTTAATTTTATTTTTTTTAAAATAAAGAACACTTTGAATTGGTTCCATATTCCTTACTACACAGCCATTTGTTACTTTATGTCTAGTGTATGGCTAGAGATAAGCTATAAACCATTTAAAGAGTCTTTTGTGATTTAAAAGGATAACACAGGGTTCCCATACAATCCTCTATACAAGGGGTGCACATTGAGTAGATCACGACCTACCGGTAGATCGCATTTTCCATTCTGCATTTACAATCGTGCTTCTAAAATTGTATATAGGTAGATCATTTTGACTTACTAATTTTAAAAGTAGCTCACAAGCCGAAAAAGTGTGGGCACCTCTGCCCTATGTGCATTCTTGACCCTCCTTTGATTAGGATAACTTAAAGGGATACTGTAGGATGGTCGGGGAAAAATGAGTTGAAGTTACCCGGGGCTTCTAATGGTCCCCCGCAGACATCCTGTGCTTGCGCAGCCACTCCCCAATGCTCCGGCCCCGCCTCCAGTTCACTTCTGGAATTTCAGACTTTAAAGTCTGAAAACCACTGCACCTGCGTTTCCGTGTCCTCTATTCCCCTGATGTCACCAGGAGCGTACGGCGCAGGCACAGACCATAATGGGGACCATTAGAAGCCTCGGGTAACTTCAACTCATTTTCCCCCGACCACCCTACAGTATCCCCCCCAAAAAAAAACCTTGCTTATACCCTAAAATTGTAATGAGAATCTTGATGACATAATTCTAGTCACACCAGACTACACTTCCCATGATCCCTAGCGGTGACTGATAGCTGCTGATACACATCTGACAAAACCTGAATCCTGATGGAGCCAGTCTGTAGTTCTGCTGGCCACAAGGTCAGAATGGAAAAATTGTAAATGTTTTTTCTTGGTGCCAGTACTTTTTTTGTTTTACAGACTTTAAAAGGTACCACTACAACCATTATAACCATGGGGGAAAGGGGGGAGAGGGTCTATATGAAAGCCTTTTAAGTAACAATAAGTTACCTCCTGAGGCCTATCTCCAAAGGTATGGGGGCAGTTTCTATTCATGGACACATAAGGTGGGAAGAAACCACTGCATGGTAGACAAGGGGTTACAAGGAGCTTGGAGCAGCAAACTGTTTTTTTTTTTTTTACAAACGTTTTAGGAAATTGTTTAAAAATAAGAATATAAAAAGACTATACCGTGAAAAGAAATAACATTTCTCTGATTCCTCTCCTTTTCAGATAACGTTATACTCACCTCCAGGGTCTGTTTCCTCTTACTTACTCCCCCAGTCCCCGCATGCTCCTTCTTCCAGCGCTTAGCCCTGCCCCCTTTGAGACGAGTGTTATGACACTCCCTCTATCCAAGATAAAGAGTCCTACGGGAGAGTCATGCCTTTGAAAGGGGGCGTAGCTAAGCCCTGGAGCCCGGAGCATACAGGGTCACGGTGGGAGTGAGTAAGAGGAAACAGACCTTGGAGGTGATTATAAAGTTATCTGAAAAGAAGATCAGAGGAATGCTTATTTTCCCTGAAAAGTCTCTTTAACAAAAAAAGTTGGTGCAAAAAAGCCCCATAATGATAGCGGAGCGTACGTTAAAAAAGGGCGCCGGGAAAAAAGGGCGCAGGGTTTTAAAAGATATTAACTCCATCAGATTAGCACCATCTAAAATAGGTTTTTATTGAGTGATCTTCAGATAAAATACATCAGATTAAAATCCACATGTGGGTATGCCTACGATGACGCACAGGCGTTTCGGGCCATTCTCAGTCCTTTCTCAAATCATGGCAGGCCCACAATGATCACAAACTACTTTTCACACACCTATAAGGTCCACGAGAGGACCACATAGAAGACTGCTAATTAGCATACATGCATATTCATGAGTAACATAAAGATACCAATTGCAACATGTTACATACAAATGGTTGTAACCAACCCACAGGTGCAATCCAAATCTCACATGATAATAAAGATTACATACATATAAATTAGCTGTATGAGACACTCACCCGAAATCCCCTCATGTATAAAAACCGAGTAGGGATATGTATATACACGGATCACCGTGTCTCCATATTGGTTTACACAGTTACCTCCAAAACAGCCAATCAAAACAGAGCCTACCGCGTCCGCATGTAGGACTTCTAAAGGGGCGACCAATCACCAGCCGCATTGCAGATCTCCAGCCACCCGCCCGGAAAAAGATATCCAATCCGGTGTCAGGGCTCATCATGCCCCCTAACTCACGCGGAAGAGAGATGGTTACCCTTAAGGGAACCAATCACCACAAGGCCGACGACGTCCGCTGGTCCAGCAGGTCTGGGAGGAGCGTCTTTACGCACAATCACACCCACCTGTTCACATGGACCAATCCCCAAAGCGCCGACAGCGTCCGCATCAAACACCACAGCGGATACGCCTTAATGGATACGTCACACGCACTAAAGCGCGTGACCATCCCCTTAGCCAATGGTGAACATGCCGGTCACGTCCGCCCGAGAGCACCCGGAAAAACGGCATGATGCACATCCCATGCGATGTAAACATCACATGGGTGCGCATCAGCCATTGCCGAGACATACATGCGGTGCAGTCACCGCCCATATGTAAATTAGCCATGCAGGTACACCGGAGATCCCCAACCACTAGCTGCCCCTATTTGTTTCTTAATCCAGGACAGCGACACTGCGGCAGGTATAACAAGGCTCAAAGCCTCCACAGCAATAAAGGACAACAAATTCTTATCCTACCGCACCGTCGCTCCCCTCCCAAAAGAAACAACTATCTATAAGAAAAAGGATGACACCAATAAGCGGAAACCACTACCATCTAATTCATATCAATGCAGCCAAATCGTAGTCTCTATTAAGCCCCTTAGGTACAAGAGTATCAAGCTTGTTAATCCAATAGTTTTCCCTTAATGCTAAAATTTTATTCCTATCTCCCCCCCTACGTGGGATTGGGACCCCCTCGATCACCTGTACCCTTAGTTGTGATAGAGAGTGTTGTTTCATACAAAAGTGATCAGAAACGGAAAGTTCCCGGTTTTTGTTCCTAATGTTAGACTTGTGTGAGGCCACACGGTCTCTAAGGGGCTGGGTGGTTTTACCCACATAACCCAGCCCGCACGGGCATTTCAGCAAATACACCACAAACCTGGAGTCGCAACTAAAGCTGCCTTTAATAGTGTATTTTGTCCCCCGGCTAGGGTGGGTGAAAGTATCCCCCTTAACCACATAGCTGCATAGGTGACAACCTAGGCATGGGAATAATCCGTTTCTCTTAATGGTGTTAATTATTTCAGGGCCCAAGTCATTTTTCACTACTTTATCTCTGAGTGATGGTGCCTTTTTATAGGACAATAAGGGCAGATCATGAAATTCTTTTACTGTGGGCAATCCCTGTTTTAGCATAGGCCAATGTTTGTTTATAATGTGCCCGATTTTATCCGATAACACATTATAGGTGGTAACGCATGGTATTCTCTCTGTCATCCCTAACCTAACACTACTCCTACTCCTACCAAAAGTTGCCCCCAATTTAAATCTAAAGTCTGCCTCTAGACAATTCGGGGGATATCCTCTCTGTAAAAATTTGTATCTCATTTCTTTTAGACGTAATGCTCTCATGTCTGGATCCCCAACAATTCTCTCTATCCTCTTGAATTGCCCTTTGGGTATGTTGAACTTAATATGTGGAGGGTGAAAACTTGTGAAATGAAGGACGGAATTCCTATCCGTCTCCTTCACATACAGATCCGTCACCAGTCTGTCCCCCTTCCTAATCACCCAGGTATCCAAAAAGTTTACTCTCTGCTGGTCAACATGGACTGTGAGTTCAATAGCCGGACATTTCCCGTGCAGCGTGGACACAAAGGCATCTAGGCTCGAACGTGGCCCCTCCCAAATCAAAAAGATATCATCAATATACCGTTTCCATATTACGGCATGTTTACAAAACAATGTATCAGAATAAACAAAAGCCTCTTCGTATAAACCCATATACAGGTTGGCATATGAGGGGGCCACGTTCGAGCCCATCGCCGTGCCCCTCCGCTGCACGTAGAATGTAGACTCAAACAAAAAATAGTTGCTTTTAAGAATCAACCCAAGCAACTCTAGAACAAAACGTCTTTGCTTATGATCAAGATCTGAACAAGTCATTAGAAAAAAATCAACCGCTTCCAATCCCCCATCATGGGGAATCGCGGTATATAGACTACTCACGTCCATGGTGACCAGCAGTGAAGTATCCCCCAGGTTCTCGACTTTTGAGATAGCCGTTAGAAATTCCTGTGTATCTTTCAAATAAGACTCCAAGATGACCACCATTGGCCTCAGGATCCTGTCAAGAAAAATCGAGATGTTAGTAAAAATCGAGTCTATGCCCGATACAATCGGGCGACCAGGGGGGTTGTACAAATCCTTGTGGATTTTTGGGAGAATATAGAGGATCGGAATCCGTGGGAAATCTTTGCCCAAAAATTTTTTAAGGTCCCTATCGATGGTTCCCTGACTTTCTGCATTATCTAAGATCTTACTAATTTGGGATTTGATATTGGCAGTAGGGTCATAAGTGATTTTAGTATACACCTGTTCATCATTTAATTGCCTAAGAATTTCTTGTCTATATTGCACTGTATCCATAATAACAACGGCACCACCCTTATCAGCTGCTCTTATAGTAATTAATTTATTGGACGACAGTGACATAATAGCCCTCCGTTCCTGTAAAGAAAGGTTATTGGTGATGTTCTTAACTTTTTTACACTCAAAATCTGCTCGCAATAACTTTATATCATCATTAACTTTTTCTATATATGAGTTAATCACTCCATGAGAGGATGGGGTGAAAGAGCTTACATTCCTCAATCCCCATTCTTTGAGTCTTAGACATTCTGTCTCAGCCCCCTGATTGTATTGAGGGTTATTAATAAAGCCATTACTGAAAAAATATTTGAGCTTAAGAGTCCTGAAAAATTTCGTCAACTCCAAATCCAATGTGAAGAAGTCCGGAAAGTTTGTAGGGCAGAATGAAAGTCCTCGATTAAGAACTTGATGTTCAACCTCATTTAACGTATATGTTGAGATGTTTACCACTAGGTCAACCGGGGTTATCTGCCCCTCCTGAGTTGCATCCGATAATCCCCTTTCTGTTTCCCTCTGTTTCCTCCTTTGGTACCTTTTTCCTCCTCGCCGCTTGTGCTGCCGGACTGACCGGACAGGTCGTCCGTTGATGCTAAAAAATCTGACGACTGTTCTTCCCCTTCTTTTGGTATCCGGGGTTTAGGGTTTTTCCTGGGGTTTTTTGGTTTCATTGGTCTGGGGCGCTTAGCATAGCCTTCTCCTGGCCCCCTCTGCCACCGATACACGTAGCCCACACTGTAATCTTGTGTGTCCCTATGAAACTTACCCCGTTTAACCACCTCTAATGAGGCCTCATGTTCTTTGACCATCAATACGAGATGTTCCCTATACTTCTCAAAGTCGTCTTTTTCCATCATTTCACCCAGCTTAATCGTCAAGGCGGACATCTGTTTATCAATTTTGGGCAGCTCCTTCATGATCTCCTCCACCGTGCAAAGCATCGCATCAAATGCGGCACGGTTCCAGATGAATTCCCATCTGCCACAAAAATCAACATTCTTTGGGAAGAGAATAGGTGCCACCTGAGCTCGGATGTTCCTGGGGATTTTACCGTCCTTATAGTATTCCACTAATGTCTTAGCGTGAAGTTCTAATGGACTTGTAACTTGTGACTCCAAAGCTGATTTAAGCACATCGACTGACCATTGGTGCTGTTGCAATTACGTTTGAACATTGAGAGACCGGAGTGTCGTGTATAGCACAATGGAAAACCTTGGGATACAAGCGTCAAGCAAATCCTTTGCATATTCCCAGGAGCAAGCAGCCAATATAGTGGCACTGGTCCTCGATGGGGGAGGCTTCCTCAAAAAACCGGATCTGAAGGTGATTAAGAGAGAGCTGGAGAGTTTGAAAAAGAGATATGTTGAATTAGAACTTCACGCTAAGACATTAGTGGAATACTATAAGGACGGTAAAATCCCCAGGAACATCCGAGCTCAGGTGGCACCTATTCTCTTCCCAAAGAATGTTGATTTTTGTGGCAGATGGGAATTCATCTGGAACCGTGCCGCATTTGATGCGATGCTTTGCACGGTGGAGGAGATCATGAAGGAGCTGCCCAAAATTGATAAACAGATGTCCGCCTTGACGATTAAGCTGGGTGAAATGATGGAAAAAGACGACTTTGAGAAGTATAGGGAACATCTCGTATTGATGGTCAAAGAACATGAGGCCTCATTAGAGGTGGTTAAACGGGGTAAGTTTCATAGGGACACACAAGATTACAGTGTGGGCTACGTGTATCGGTGGCAGAGGGGGCCAGGAGAAGGCTATGCTAAGCGCCCCAGACCAATGAAACCAAAAAACCCCAGGAAAAACCCTAAACCCCGGATACCAAAAGAAGGGGAAGAACAGTCGTCAGATTTTTTAGCATCAACGGACGACCTGTCCGGTCAGTCCGGCAGCACAAGCGGCGAGGAGGAAAAAGGTACCAAAGGAGGAAACAGAGGGAAACAGAAAGGGGATTATCGGATGCAACTCAGGAGGGGCAGATAACCCCGGTTGACCTAGTGGTAAACATCTCAACATATACGTTAAATGAGGCTGAACATCAAGTTCTTAATCGAGGACTTTCATTCTGCCCTACAAACTTTCCGGACTTCTTCACATTGGATTTGGAGTTGACGAAATTTTTCAGGACTCTTAAGCTCAAATATTTTTTCAGTAATGGCTTTATTAATAACCCTCAATACAATCAGGGGGCTGAGACAGAATGTCTAAGACTCAAAGAATGGGGATTGAGGAATGTAAGCTCTTTCACCCCATCCTCTCATGGAGTGATTAACTCATATATAGAAAAAGTTAATGATGATATAAAGTTATTGCGAGCAGATTTTGAGTGTAAAAAAGTTAAGAACATCACCAATAACCTTTCTTTACAGGAACGGAGGGCTATTATGTCACTGTCGTCCAATAAATTAATTACTATAAGAGCAGCTGATAAGGGTGGTGCCGTTGTTATTATGGATACAGTGCAATATAGACAAGAAATTCTTAGGCAATTAAATGATGAACAGGTGTATACTAAAATCACTTATGACCCTACTGCCAATATCAAATCCCAAATTAGTAAGATCTTAGATAATGCAGAAAGTCAGGGAACCATCGATAGGGACCTTAAAAAATTTTTGGGCAAAGATTTCCCACGGATTCCGATCCTCTATATTCTCCCAAAAATCCACAAGGATTTGTACAACCCCCCTGGTCGCCCGATTGTATCGGGCATAGACTCGATTTTTACTAACATCTCGATTTTTCTTGACAGGATCCTGAGGCCAATGGTGGTCATCTTGGAGTCTTATTTGAAAGATACACAGGAATTTCTAACGGCTATCTCAAAAGTCGAGAACCTGGGGGATACTTCACTGCTGGTCACCATGGACGTGAGTAGTCTATATACCGCGATTCCCCATGATGGGGGATTGGAAGCGGTTGATTTTTTTCTAATGACTTGTTCAGATCTTGATCATAAGCAAAGACGTTTTGTTCTAGAGTTGCTTGGGTTGATTCTTAAAAGCAACTATTTTTTGTTTGAGTCTACATTCTACGTGCAGCGGAGGGGCACGGCGATGGGCTCGAACGTGGCCCCCTCATATGCCAACCTGTATATGGGTTTATACGAAGAGGCTTTTGTTTATTCTGATACATTGTTTTGTAAACATGCCGTAATATGGAAACGGTATATTGATGATATCTTTTTGATTTGGGAGGGGCCACGTTCGAGCCTAGATGCCTTTGTGTCCACGCTGCACGGGAAATGTCCGGCTATTGAACTCACAGTCCATGTTGACCAGCAGAGAGTAAACTTTTTGGATACCTGGGTGATTAGGAAGGGGGACAGACTGGTGACGGATCTGTATGTGAAGGAGACGGATAGGAATTCCGTCCTTCATTTCACAAGTTTTCACCCTCCACATATTAAGTTCAACATACCCAAAGGGCAATTCAAGAGGATAGAGAGAATTGTTGGGGATCCAGACATGAGAGCATTACGTCTAAAAGAAATGAGATACAAATTTTTACAGAGAGGATATCCCCCGAATTGTCTAGAGGCAGACTTTAGATTTAAATTGGGGGCAACTTTTGGTAGGAGTAGGAGTAGTGTTAGGTTAGGGATGACAGAGAGAATACCATGCGTTACCACCTATAATGTGTTATCGGATAAAATCGGGCACATTATAAACAAACATTGGCCTATGCTAAAACAGGGATTGCCCACAGTAAAAGAATTTCATGATCTGCCCTTATTGTCCTATAAAAAGGCACCATCACTCAGAGATAAAGTAGTGAAAAATGACTTGGGCCCTGAAATAATTAACACCATTAAGAGAAACGGATTATTCCCATGCCTAGGTTGTCACCTATGCAGCTATGTGGTTAAGGGGGATACTTTCACCCACCCTAGCCGGGGGACAAAATACACTATTAAAGGCAGCTTTAGTTGCGACTCCAGGTTTGTGGTGTATTTGCTGAAATGCCCGTGCGGGCTGGGTTATGTGGGTAAAACCACCCAGCCCCTTAGAGACCGTGTGGCCTCACACAAGTCTAACATTAGGAACAAAAACCGGGAACTTTCCGTTTCTGATCACTTTTGTATGAAACAACACTCTCTATCACAACTAAGGGTACAGGTGATCGAGGGGGTCCCAATCCCACGTAGGGGGGGAGATAGGAATAAAATTTTAGCATTAAGGGAAAACTATTGGATTAACAAGCTTGATACTCTTGTACCTAAGGGGCTTAATAGAGACTACGATTTGGCTGCATTGATATGAATTAGATGGTAGTGGTTTCCGCTTATTGGTGTCATCCTTTTTCTTATAGATAGTTGTTTCTTTTGGGAGGGGAGCGACGGTGCGGTAGGATAAGAATTTGTTGTCCTTTATTGCTGTGGAGGCTTTGAGCCTTGTTATACCTGCCGCAGTGTCGCTGTCCTGGATTAAGAAACAAATAGGGGCAGCTAGTGGTTGGGGATCTCCGGTGTACCTGCATGGCTAATTTACATATGGGCGGTGACTGCACCGCATGTATGTCTCGGCAATGGCTGATGCGCACCCATGTGATGTTTACATCGCATGGGATGTGCATCATGCCGTTTTTCCGGGTGCTCTCGGGCGGACGTGACCGGCATGTTCACCATTGGCTAAGGGGATGGTCACGCGCTTTAGTGCGTGTGACGTATCCATTAAGGCGTATCCGCTGTGGTGTTTGATGCGGACGCTGTCGGCGCTTTGGGGATTGGTCCATGTGAACAGGTGGGTGTGATTGTGCGTAAAGACGATCCTCCCAGACCTGCTGGACCAGCGGACGTCGTCGGCCTTGTGGTGATTGGTTCCCTTAAGGGTAACCATCTCTCTTCCGCGTGAGTTAGGGGGCATGATGAGCCCTGACACCGGATTGGATATCTTTTTCCGGGCGGGTGGCTGGAGATCTGCAATGCGGCTGGTGATTGGTCGCCCCTTTAGAAGTCCTACATGCGGACGCGGTAGGCTCTGTTTTGATTGGCTGTTTTGGAGGTAACTGTGTAAACCAATATGGAGACACGGTGATCCGTGTATATACATATCCCTACTCGGTTTTTATACATGAGGGGATTTCGGGTGAGTGTCTCATACAGCTAATTTATATGTATGTAATCTTTATTATCATGTGAGATTTGGATTGCACCTGTGGGTTGGTTACAACCATTTGTATGTAACATGTTGCAATTGGTATCTTTATGTTACTCATGAATATGCATGTATGCTAATTAGCAGTCTTCTATGTGGTCCTCTCGTGGACCTTATAGGTGTGTGAAAAGTAGTTTGTGATCATTGTGGGCCTGCCATGATTTGAGAAAGGACTGAGAATGGCCCGAAACGCCTGTGCGTCATCGTAGGCATACCCACATGTGGATTTTAATCTGATGTATTTTATCTGAAGATCACTCAATAAAAACCTATTTTAGATGGTGCTAATCTGATGGAGTTAATGGACTTGTAACTTGTGACTCCAAAGCTGATTTAAGCACATCGACTGACCATTGGTGCTGTTGCAATTACGTTTGAACATTGAGAGACCGGGGTTTTAAAAGATAATCATGAATAACGTTTAAAAAAAATTGTGTTATATTTCGTTTAAAAATAATGTTTTATAAAGTTATAAATCATTAAATAATGTGTATAAAATCGGCAATTTTAAAAACGTTAATCTTCCCTGTTTAAAAATTGAAATTTATAATAACGTTTTATAAACCATTAATAAGAATTTTACTAAAGCTATACCTAACCCTACTCTCACACAGAACCCTCCCTGTACCTATCCCTAACCCCTAGACCCCCCTGTTGGTGCCTAACCCTAAGACCCCCCTGTTGGTGCCTAACCCTAAGACCCCCCTGGTGGTGCCTAACCCTAAGACCCCCCTGTTGGTGCCTAACCCTAAGACCCCCCTGTTGGTGCCTAACCCTAAGACCCCCCTGTTGGTGCCTAACCCTAAGACCCCCCTGTTGGTGCCTAACCCTAAGACCCCCCTGTTGGTGCCTAAACCTAAGACCCCCCTGTTGGTGCCTAAACCTAAGACCCCCCTGTGATAAGCATTAATAACGTTTTAAAAAAATATGGTGCGGTTTTTCGTTTAAAAATGAAAAAAAAAAAAAATTGTACGGTTTTTCGTTTAACAGTAATGTTTTAAAAAATATTGTACTGTTTAAAACGTTATTTTTCTCCGGCGCCCTTTTTTCCTGTTGGGCGCCGATTTAAACGATATTTATTATGGGAGTGAATGGCGGCGCCCTTTTTGTCCACCTGCCTCATGCGCCCAAATTTCCTGCTTCCGATAGCGGATCCGCAAACGCTAGAGGTTTTTGAAGCAGATTTTCAGAGCGATTCTAGGCATGTTTAGAGAGGTTTTCTGCACATGCCTAGCATTTTTTGGAGCGTTTCTATGTAGCAGATTTTATATTTTGTTACAGTAAAGCTGTAACTGAAAAGCTTCTGTAACAAAAACTCCAGGAAAACCGCTCTGATCTAGCGCTTTTCACAGCAGTTTTCCACTTTTCTATACTTTACATTGAGGCAGAAACCCCCAATCGTTTTAAAAAACGCTCAGAACCACTCTTGGTGTGCACCAGCCCTGGTAAGGCATTATTATCACCTGGGTAAAGTAGGTAAAAAGTTTAACGGTAATCTGCTCTCATTTCTAATGCCTGGCGCACACCATGCAAATCTCTGTCAAATTTTGGGTTGAATCGATAATTTCTAACATGTCCGATCAGTAGCAAAAATCGTAGCAAAATAGCGTGATTGTGATTTTTGGAAAAACTGCGATCGTGGCAATTCAATGGAAGCCTTTTTTAAAAAAAAATAAAAATAAAAATCGACCCGCAAAACGCTCTCCAGTGTGTCAGAACCCTCTACCTTACAGCATGCTTGTGGGGCCTTCAGATGCCCCCTACTGGTTGCAGATCCACACTGAGATCCTGAGAGGGGTTCCCTGTGCTGTGAATGCTGTAATCAGTCATGCAACAAAAGTAATATACGACCAGCTTTGCTTTACAGAGAGTATAAGTTCATATAAGGTACAGGCACCCAGCGCTCATGCGTCAGCACAAGTCAATTAGCCATAGCAGCAGAATGATAGAGGCAGCATGCAGTGTAAGATAGGCAATGGTGAGTATTAGAGGTGACAGGCAGCATGCATCCCAAACAAACATAGCATCAGTACTATAACACAGGCAACAGTGCTGTATCTACAGTATATAGGAAGCATGACTTTGTAGGCGTGATAGAATGACATCTATTAAAAGAAAAATGTATCCCCAAATGAGAAGTAGAATTTTTTCCGGCTAAGGCTCCATACTCGCATCCAATTTTAATCTGCAGATGACTGTCCAATTTTACTACTGGCATGTAGTATGTAGTAGTATGAGAGCCAACAGTTTTTGAATACTATGAACAGACTGTGGGCTTGATTCACAAAAGGGTGCTAACTTAGTTAGCACGCCTAAAAGCCCCTTAGCACGCCTAAAGCCCTTTAAGACGCGCAAAGTTTCGTGCGCTAATTGAGCACATGCAAAGTTTAGCGCTGCGCGGTGCTCGCGAAACGTCGCACCGGGAGTGAACAAAATGTTGCACTGGGTGTGCCTAAAACGTTGCACCAGGTGCGATCAAAACGTTGCATGGTGCAATGTTTCGGGCGCACCCGGTGCAACAATTTAGGCGCACTCGGTGCGACGGTTTGATCGCACCCCGGTACGATGTTTCGTGCGCAGCGCTAAACTTTGCGCGTGATCAATAAAAGCTTTGGCCGTACTAACTGCTTAGCACCCTAGTTAGCACGCCCAAAGCTTTTAGGCGTGCTAATTGCTAACTGAGTTAGCACCCTTTTTGTGAATCAAGCCCAGTGTAGGCTATCATACTACAAGGAATTGGGAAAATTGGCCAGTCATCTGCAGATAAAAATTGGATGTGTGTATGGACCTTGTGAGGTTCTATATTTTTAAAAACAGGGCGAGGAATAATGGTGGACAACTGCCTTCTGCCTGCCCATAGAATGGCTAGCTATAACCTATAAAGTATAGTACTAAGTTCATATGGCTTTCTTAGGTTGCATACACACATTCAATTTTATTGGACAATTTTATTTGGCCAACAGACTTTGAATACTATAAACAGATTGTGTAGTTAAGCATATTACATAGAAGTGGTAAAATTGGACAATGAAAATTGGATGTGTGCACACACCCAAAAGCTACTTACACACTTAAGATATCTATCATTCGGCATGACAGATAATTAGCAGATGAACGACCGTTCGTCGTCTGGAACACCGATCTGCTAATTGAACAAGCTCATACAATATATACGGACTGGCTATATGTTCAAACGACCGATCAGCTATAAATATTGCGCACGCATATAGAAGTGACATCAGAGTTTGCTGGGTGACGATTCTGCGTATGCACGTAAGGATTGTTATCCAATGATATCCATACACATTTTTAGAAATACACGATCATCGTTCAGACAGATCCGCATTTTCCACCGATGTCAGCCGTTCATCGTAAATTTTAATGATCGTTTGTGAACGTTTTATGCAAGATTATCTGACGAGCGATCGTTTCGGAGCCGTTTCAAACGTCTGTAGTCTAAAGTGTGTACGTAGCTTAAGTGATCAAGAAATATCCACTGTATATATTGCTTTTTATACAATAATGGTGATTATCTATAACTGAATCCAGCAGGCTTCCCCAGTGTAAGCTCCTAGATACCTCAACAGTCCATGTTTATAAATTAATATATAGTAACAGTCTTTGCTTTGAAAAAAAATGTGGCTCAATGTGGAGACCCTGGCAGTGCTATCCAGGGGGACATGATATAACTAATGCAGATGTCATTGTAAAATGTACTGATGTAGGTACTATGTGCCAATAGTCTTCATTATTAGGGATCACTGAAAGGGTCAATCTAGACCAAATGCAGGAAAAGAAAGGGGGGGGGGGGGGGTGTAGGGGGCTAGAAGTGTCTTTGGGTCTTTCTTGTTAACTTTGTTTTAAAAAAAATTAAAATACTAAAAACATGGCAGCGATAGTGCCGCCTTTTTCAGCATTGCCCTGCCATTCTCACCACTGCTATTTTCTGGAGGTGTGTACAGCTTACTAACCCTGCCACCACACAGTCTCTGTTGAGAACAATATAGGAGGTCCGCACAATGCCAAAATAACTATTTATTATTGGACGCA
The DNA here is from genome assembly GCF_040937935.1 of Hyperolius riggenbachi. NCBI lineage: Eukaryota > Metazoa > Chordata > Amphibia > Anura > Hyperoliidae > Hyperolius > Hyperolius riggenbachi. The sequence continues at coordinate 40,563,787 of NC_090650.1, read as the reverse complement.
TCCAATCACAGGAGCATACTAACACATGGTTTAAAAAAACCCCACTGTATTGTGTTTATTAAAGTAATATATATCTAAGACTTTGCCTTACAATCATTTTTTTAACTGTTCAAGTGTAAAAAAAACAAGCAAAAACATTTCACACTGTACATTTTTACACTGGTTATTTTTTGCCTTTTCCAGTCAACAGAGGAAGAGGCTGCTATATTAATTGTGCTGCTGATAAGATATAATTATGCTGCACAGGGGAAGGAGCCTAAAGGCGCGTACACACACCGTACTTCAAACGCCTGGTCCGTCAGACCCTCCCGCGGGGCGGGTGTTCTGACGACAGTTGCACGTGAGTACAGTCTGTTGGCAGGCTGATAAGGCTGGTTTTGACCGATCCGCTGAGCAGATCGGTCTAAACCAGCCTTAGCAGCCTGCCGACAGCCTGTACACGCAGGCAAACTGTCGTCAGAACGGCTGACCCGCGGGAGGGCATTTGAAGGAATCAGGCGTGTGTATGGACCTTCAAGCAGGGCTACATTGATAAAATCATTCCAGGAGTCAGCAGGAAGGCCCCTGCTTTGTAGTCTAATGCTGGGAATACACTCGTCGATTCTGAGCTGATAAGCTGGTTAGATAGATCATGTCCGATAACCATTCAATTGTTTTGCCGCTCATTTTGTCATTGAAGTGAATAGAAAAAAAAAGATAAGAAAAACGAGCGGAAGATAAGAGAATCGAGCGGGCAAAACGATCGGGCGCAGAATCGAGAGCCAGAATCGACCCGCGCCACCATAAAGGAGAACTGTAGCGAGAGGTATGTGGAGGCTGCCATATTTATTTCCTTTTTAACAATACCAGTTGCCTGGCAGCCCTGCTGATCTATTTGGCTGCAGTGGAGACTGAATAACGCCAGAAACAAGAGGTGCCAAGCAACTACCTGACTCCGTGCTGTGTATTGCTCCTGTTATTGCCTGAAGACGCGGGTCCTTGCCCGCGAAACGCGTTGCGACTTTCATTGGGAGTATATAAATAAATTGTGTATGAAGTGAATTCTGACAGTACATGTGTCTGTTTGGGGTTGGCTGGTCCACCACCCCAGCCCGAACATTTTTAAACCTTTTAGTGACTTTTATTCTACCGGCGCCTCTGTACATCTCTGCGCATCTAGAAGTCCACCCTTGGTGGAAGGGTGACATACCCTACATTTTCCTCCTATCCACAGAGAGCGACGTCTTAATCCTAAGTGGGGACAGGCTTGTTCTCCCCACCTGCCTTAACAGTGGTTACCTTGGAGGTAACCCGGGTTTGTGAGTATAATACTTACATTTCATATTTCATCCTCTCCCTTTCTAATATATACTACACTATATTGGGCTCTCGGTCTTCTACCCTTATAACGCCAGAAACGAGCATGCAGCTAATCTTGACAGATCTGAAACTAATTTCCGAAACACCTGATCTGCTGCATGCTTGTTCAGGGTCTATGGCTAAAAGTATTAGAGGCAGAGGATCAGCAGGATAGCCAGGCAACTGGTATTGCTTAAAAGAAAATAAATATGGCAGCCTCCACATACTGTACATCTTACAGTATGTGGAGGCTGCCATATTTATTTATTAAACATCACCTATACTGTATGCTCCTTCCTCCTTGCAGTGACTGAAATTATATCTCATCAGCAAGAACAATTAAGATAACAGTCTCTTTGGTAAAGGCAAAGAATAAGCAAAGTAAAATGAACAGTGTAAAACGTTTTTACAGGGCCCATTCACACCTAAAAGAGGTAAAACGGTAGCGCTTAGCGCCATGGGCATATCTGGGTAATATAGAGCCTATGGCAATTGGCAAACACAAAATTTTGCTCCCCCCCCCAATCAAAGCCCCCTCTCCTTCTGAAAACAGCATCCTTTCTCGCATGCATGTGTTATGGTTGCCTGTGTTTTTTCGCTGGGGATGTTGCTGAAGTTACTTTTTTGGAACTATGACTTCTTATTCCCTCTCGGTCCTCTTTTCTAACACTAAGCCAAGTGCACCCTACATATGTAAGTTAAGTAGCCATGTTCTCCAGATAAGAGAATTAATGAGTGATGGGAAGGCATGGGGCGGGCATGACGGTGTAGCACAGGGGCAGGCAATTGCGCCCTTGGTGCTGTGGCGCCCATGGCATGAGCCATGCCTGCACCCCTCTAGATCTGCCTCTGCTTAGCGCTACCGTTTTGTGCAGGTGATTTTACCTCGATTAGCATGGTAAAAATCCCTGTACACTCTCGTGAGCGATCGCAATCAGCACTTTTATGAGCACTGTACTGCGATCACTCCAGAATCGCAACTGCCACGCAACACGTTTTGCGATTGCCGTTGATCACAAAACGCACATGATCATCGCAAACGAGGCAGTGAGATCACTGCCATAGGGTTAACATTGCGCTAGTGCTTTAAAAGCAGTATCGCTTCAGCGATTAACAGAAATCATCCGCTAATCACCCTAGTGTGAATGGAGCCTCACAATTGAATCATTACAAAAACAAATTGATTGTAAGGCAGGGTCTTATAGATATTATTACTTTATTTACACAATACAATTGTTTTTTTTTAGATTTTAATTCTTTTTAATTTTTTTAATACCACGTTAAGGGTATTCAAGCGATTAGTGTCGAGTTTATGAAACGCCAACCAGAGTGATCGCCGCCTTTACTCAACACCAAATAAGGTGCGTCACTTTCACTGAGCTGAACACCATGGGGAACTATGGAGGACAGTGGTGTTTGTTTCGACCAACCTGTTCGCCATTTTGCCGCAGGTCACCACTGTAAAACGTAGCGGTATACATCCAAGTCCATGGGTTGGGTAATGCTATTTTTGCGGCAGGATGTAAAGGCCCCAAGTAGTGATCAGTTACCCCATTCCAGGCAGTGAAACTTCTGGGTTTAACTTCCGTGGCGTTATGATTATTTCCAGATTTAGGGTCTAAAAGCCATCCAATTTTTTTTACAAGTTTTTAGATCCTAAAAACAAGAAAAAAAAACATACCACAGAGAGATCTGCAGCAGCTCCTGCATATAACTCACTCGGGCACAGGATTACCGCTCTGAGCTGCAGATTTCCATCCTGAGCCTGACTCGGGATTACCGCTAATATATATATATTTGTTTCCAACATAGTACATGTGCAGTGTCTCCCTTCCCCTTATCATTTAGAGTCTATAGGTCTGATTTCCTGAACGTCTCCAGAGCCGCAGGAAGTGATCTCACAAACCAGGAGCAGTATTTTCTGTCTGCTTTTTGGCGGTAAAAAAAGTGTAATGTTTTTTCTGGGTCATATCAAGTCATAGCAAAGATCAGGGACAGATTTCTGGAAAGGCCACAGAGGCTCGGGCCTTGGACGGCCGGCACACAGCTTGCCAAGATGTCAGACCGTACTGTCTATTATGGCTGCTTCAAATACTGTGCCACTGCCAACAGCAGTCAGTCTATACACATAGAGAAATCATAGTGCGGGCACCGGTATTCCTCCTGCCATAAAAAAAACCCTTTATTGGAACAGAGGGAGAAAGCCAGAAGAGGCCCTCGGTGGCCTCCCTGCACCCTTCGCGATGCCTCTGAGGATGCGAATTTGTTCGTGAAACAGCTGTCAGGTAGGGGGGAGCGCTTCCCATCGGGGGCCTCCTCTGGCTTTCTCCATCTGTGCCGATAAAGGTTTTTTTATGGCAAAGGTAATACCGGTGCCCGTACTATGATTTCTCTAGGTGTATAGACATGAAAAGATGATGCCCAAAGGAGCTCTAAAGCAAAGAAAGAGGCAGCAGCTCTAGGAATGTTATACACAGAATGGGGGCTACATGTGGAATGGGAGGGGTGTTGCTGGACGGGGAGCCCCAACATACTCGGCCTAGGGGTGGAAAAACTATAAATCCGGCCTTGACTGAGATTGCTGAAAGGTTAGTGAAACAGCGACCATGCTGAAGTGGTCCCAATCCCACAGCACTGGCTAGAACTGTACGTCAACAGTCTAGGTCATCCTGGAGTTTTCACACAACTTCTCAGGCAGAGACACAGCTACCGGTGTCCCAGTGTTGAGGAACAAAGAATTACTCTTCTTCCCTCTGCTTCATGCTCTGCGCCCCCCTACCCCAGAGCAAGTGTTGTAGTCACACTTGTAATAAATGAGGGGGAGTCATGGGCAAATCATTAAAATATAACGTGAGTTAAAAATTGCCCAGCTATTTCCTCAATGCAATTTTATGGGTCTATTAGGGCACAGTGCAAAGTGCTAATTGAAAAGAGAATATTGACTAAAGGCAGCATGGCTGGGGGAAAATAGGTTCAGGCATGAGGGGTTGGTTAGGGATTGGTTGGGAGGGATTGGTTAGGGCTAGGCATCGGTTGGGGGGGATCAGTTAGGTATTGCTTGGGGGGAGGTCAGTTATGGTTAGGCATAGATTGGGGGGGCAGTTAGGGTTAGGCATCAGTAGGACAGGTAGTTAGGGTTAGGCATCGGTTGGGGGGGGGGGTCATCAGTTAGGGTTAGGCATCAGTTAGGGTCGAGTCGGTTACTGTTAGGCATCAGTTGGAGAGGTCAGTTAGGGTTAGGCATCAGTTGGACAGGTAGTTAGGGTTAGGCATTGGGGATATTGGTTAGGGTTATACATTGGTGGGGGGGGGGGGTAGTGTCACTTAGGGTTAGGGATCGGCTGGGGGGGTCATCAGTTAGGGTTAGGCATCAGTTAAGGTTGGGGTCGGTTACTGTTAGGCATCAGTTGGAGAGGTCAGTTAGGGTTAGGCATCAATTGGACAGGTAGTTAGGGTTAGGCATTGGGGCGATTGGTTAGGGTTATACATTTGTGGGGGGGGGGGGGGGGGGGGGGAGTGTCACTTAGGGCTAGGGAGCGGCTGGGGGGGTCATCAGTTAGGGTTAGGCATTAGTTAAGGTTGGGGTCGGTTACTGTTAGGCATCAGTTGGAGAGGTCAGTTAGGGTTAGGCATCAGTTGGACAGGTAGTTAGGGTTAGGCATTGGGGGGATTGGTTAAGGTCATACATTTGTGGGGGGAGTGTCACTTAGGGTTAGGGATCGGCTGGGGGGGTCATCAGTTAGGGTTAGGCATCAGTTAAGGTTGGGGTCGGTTACTGTTAGGCATCAGTTGGAGAGGTGGGTTAGGCATCAGTTGGACAGGTAGTTAGGGTTAGGCATTGGGGGGATTGGTTAAGGTCATACATTGGTGGTGGTGGTGGGGGGGGGGGGGAGTGTCACTTAGAGTTAGGCATCAGCGGGGGGGGGGGGTCATCAGTTAGGGTTAGGCATCAGTTAGGGTCGGTTACATACGGGGAGGGTTCGAGTGAGAATTTGGTCAGGTTAGGCCATTAGTAAAATGACTGATATTTTACTGGTAAAATCTGCGCCCTTTTTTAATGTGAGGGAGCATGTTGGCGCCACTATTTGTATGACTCCCGGCAGATGTGGGGATCGCTGTGGGGGAAAGGGGATTTGACTGCTTAGGGAGTCAAATCATAGTTTTACAGGAGATTTTACTGGGAGGTACGTCACAATCAGCATTACTACTTTACTAACCACTCAGTAGAGTTGCCGGCGTGTAGCAGAACTCATGGAGTAGCATGTGACCATTTTGATCAGGTGACAGATTTTTAAGGCTCTGATTTGCTGGTTATGACAATCATGCTGTCAAGCAGGAACGTGATCACAGCAAATCCAAGCCTCTATAATCACATGATCAAACGGATCACATGCTCGCTACACAGGAGCAACACCCCCCTTACAGCAAACAGCACTATAATCTGATATGACCCACTGAACAGCACACCTTTTCAAAAAACTATGCACCCTGGTTTTATCAGATCGCTGGATCCCGGAGAACGCAAGTAAATCAGACCCAACCCAGGCTGCCACTTTGGGGATGTTTTTCTCCTTTTAAAAGCTTACAGGCCGACACTAACCGATATATACATAAGCACATGAGTGGGTATATATATCTACTTATACATGGCCTGCCTGTATATATACCTTGCTATGTATATATCTCAAGCTCCGCCATAGCACTTGATGGCGACATCAAGCGTCACATTATAGAATACCTAATGTACGGTCCGTCTGTGTTTTTATTCACATCTTCTACCCATATAGCTACATAATGCTGTCTTTTGTGGGAAGTGTTAAAATACCTGCGGAAAGCAACAGAAGGGGAACAGAAGAAGAGAGAGAAAGCAGGGTATACAGTCTGATAGTACAACACAGGCTCGGATCAGAGAGAAGACAAGAGAGGGGAACAGAACACAAGTACACAGTAAAAGTAGAAACATGCAGGCAAAGCAAAGCATCCAGGAGATACAACAGCTTGGATAATGCGCAGTGTAGAGATAGCAGGAGACAGGGCCGCTCCACTCAGATGCAGATGTCTCTTGCTTCCAGGCAGGGCCGGATCTTGTTTCCATAAGGCACCGTAGGCACATGCCTACGGGCGCCTTATGCGGGAGAAGCAGCCCCTCTCCTCAGATCACTGACCTCAGGAGCTTACAGTCTAATCCTTGCCTCATACTACTAGCCTCAGACACACCCTAATCCCGGTCTCTTGTCACGAAGGATGATATGAGACAGTGATGAGAGTCATTCTAAGGACAGTTGGAGATATAAGGAAGGGATTAGAGTTCAGAATATTTTTACTTGTGGGGGGTGTGGCCTGTGTTGAGGGGCGGGGTATAGGGCACCAGAACACCTGTGCCTATGGGCCTCTCAGTCGTAAATCCGGCCCTACTTTCAGGCAAGTCGCCTCTGGAAAACAGTACAAGTTCTCCCTTGACAACCACCCACCGGTCTATTATTAGATTAGATATCTCTTTGCCTTACACAGATTTTAGGAATAAACTACAGAACTTATGATATAATGAATTGAATGTGTAGTACGGATAAAGAATAGAACATTAGTAGCAAAGAAAAGAGTCTAATTTTTTTATTTTCAGTTATATAGCTTTTTTTTTTACAACATTGCATCATTCTGTCATATTTGCAGTTTACAAACCACATTCCATATTTTAAAGTAAACCAGAGACTAATACATTGAATCGATACTTACCTGCCGCTTCCTCCAACCCCATAAGCATGTCTGAGTCCCACGCCGCCCTCCCGTGGTCAGACGTTCAGCCGCGGTAACAGGTTCAGTCGTGTCAGTCCGGGTCTACTGCGCATTTGCGACAGATCCGTGCAAGCACAGAAGACCCAAACTGGACCCGACTGAGCCTGTTACCGGGGCTGATCGCGGCTGAATGGCAGACTGCAGGAGGACGGCGTGTGACTCAGACATGTTTATGGGGCTGGAGGAAGCCCCGGGTATGTATTGATTCAATGTATTAGTTAGTCTATGGTTTACTTTAAGCTATAAAACAGAGCAGAGCGAATGACCCTTTGAACTTTCCTGCAGTAAAACCTTATCTCAAGCTGTCTCTCTCACTGTTTCTTGGCTGTTTAAATGCTTCAGAAAACAGGACTGTATTCCACCCAAGTTGGATCGAATAGCTCAGAGAAGCTCTTTTGCATAGATAACAACTGAGGTTTCTTAACTCTTCCAGTACTGGAAAACAATATGAGACTCTTTTCTCTGCTACTAATGCTCTATTTTTTAGCTGTACTACACATACAATTTATTATCTCATAGGTTTATTTTAGCGTCAGGTTTTCTTTAAGGAATGACTGCTGGCAAGAGACAACTTGCACCGGTTTTCAGAGAGAAATGAGAAAGAAGTAAACACTCTGCAGCTGACTGAAGAGACAAAATAAAGGCAGTACTCTCAGTTATGTGTTTAAGAGAACCAGTCACAAACTGGGCTTTTGGAAAAAAAACATGAAAAGTAAATGTTAGTTTATCATAATTGTATGCAGTTATACTCAATGTATAATATTTTTATGGGACCTTTGACTTGACCTGTTAAGGAATAGTCTAGAATTGTATTCGCTCTGTTAATTACGACAGATGCTGCCCTGTAAACAGTCCACATCATACATTGTATTGGCTAATTTAAAAAAAAAAGTTGTAAAGATCAGAATGTCCAGTGTTAGTAACTGCTGGTTAATTTCAGAGGATCAATGTTTTGGGAAAATGCAGGACACCTTCATCAAGACAATAAATCATTACCGTATATCCATCAAACAGACCAAGTGGTGAAGTACAGTGGTGTGCTAATTTGCCACTTGGTGTGTTTGGAAAAACAAACAGAAATAACAGATCATCATAATTTTTTACATTCTTCTTCTTAAAGGAGAACAAAGACCGAGAAACAAAATAAAATCAGGCTACAGGATTGCTATGAAGGGTAAAAACATTTGTAAATCTTTCCATAGTCAGTTGGTCGATTTGCATAGTAATAATGGACAATGCGATAGGGAAAATGGCCGTCCTTGACAAAGGTCTCTAATGAATCACTGTAATGCTGTAGCACTGTTCTACTCTGCCTGCAGTATAAGTAGTTGTTACCATCTCACTGGCTCCCTCTCCCAGTAATGTTTAATATTTTGTCTTAGGATGCATACACATATCCAATTTTGATTGGCCAATGTTACCACTTCCATGTAGTATATACTATGAACAGATGTTTACTTACAAACTACATGAAGGTGCAAAAATTGGCCAATCAAAATTGAATGCGTGTACGCACCCAAAGACGGAGATGTGTTTAATCTAAACTGTTTACAGCTTCACCTCCTGTTAGCACATTAAAGAGGAACTTTAATGCAAGATTGAACTTGATACCAATCAGTATGGCCCCTTTACCAAGATAAATCTTTGCCTTTTCTCTAATCATTTATCAGTAATCCAAGTACGGCTAGCACACCAATATAAATATTCCAGGAGGTTTATTCCTTATTGCATGTGCAACATATGACAATTGTTTCGGGGCCTCGGAGGGTCCCCTTCATCAGATACAGTGCAGACATACCAGTGCAGACATACTGTATGTCTGCACTGTATCTGATGAAGGGGACCCTCCGAGGCCCCGAAACAATTGTCATATGTTGCACATGCAATAAGGAATAAACCTCCTGCAATATTTATATTGGTGTGCTAGCCGTACTTGGATTACGTATACGGACTGATGTTGCTTTTGCATCGAGGCTAAGCACCCAAATCTCTCACGGTAAGGTGTGCCTCTCCACTACCTGATAATCATTTATCAGGGATGCCTTGGAGGCTGATAATGAGTTGAAGCCCCTCCCACAGTGTGCTGGCTAACTGTGGTAATGACCATTTCCTGGCTTTTTTAGCCATGGCTATGAAACTTTCCTGTCTGAGAACCGCAAAGAATTGTAGGGGTTGAAATGCTGTTGCCAAGCAAGCAGTACCTCGTTCTGCATATAAAAAACCTTTCAGCAAATCACATTGTTAGTGGGCGTGTTTATAGGTAACAGCATTTTTTTTCATGCCTGCTAGCACTAAAGATGCTGTCATACAGGCTCACGGAGGACCAAACCACGTAAACAAAATACAGGGTCAGTATCAAGCATTTCTTGATCTCCCTTCTATTTTTTTACATTTCTCACTTTGCTATATCTTGATTTACTTTTTCCCCTACTACTATCTTTTGGTAAAGTCGCTCTTTAAATACTCATAAATAATATTTTGTCCAACCAAACACACACAAAAAATAGTGCTAGATAGAAAAAAATAAAATAAATTCTACAATGTTTCTGAATAGTAACTTGCCACAGTGTCGCTGATGAGCCTTTCACCGCAGATTAGAGTGATATAAAATCACTCTGCACATGATGTCAGTGATCGGGACCCGCTGGTGTGAACGGCATGCACTCGCATCGATGACAGATGACACAAAGTGAATGCTTGTCTTAAAGGATACGTGAACTGACATGTGACATGATGAGATAGACATGTGTATGTACAGTGCCAAGCACACAAATAACTATGCTGTGTTCCTTTTTTTTTTTTTTCTCTGCCTGAAAGAGTTAAATATCAGGTACAGTGGTGTGAAAAACGATTTGCCCCCTACCTGATTTCTTATTCTTTTGCATGTTTGTCACACTTAAATGTTTCTGCTCATCAAAAACCGTTAACTATTAGTCAAAGATCACATAATTGAACACAAAATGCAGTTTTAAATGACGGTTTTTATTATTTAGTGAGGGAAAAAAAACTCCAAATCTATATGGCCCTGTGTGAAACTGATTGCCCCCCTTGTTAAAAAATAACTGTGGTTTATCACACCTGAGTTCAATTTCTGTAGTCACCCCTAGGCCTGATTACTGCCATACCTGTTTCAATCAAGAAATCACTTAAAGGGATACTGTAGGGGGGTCGGGGGAAAATGAGCTGAACTTACCCGGGGCTTCTAATGGTGCCCCGCAGACATCCTGTGCCCGTGCAGCCACTCCCCAATGCTCCGGCCCCGCCTCCGGTTCACTTCTGGAATTTCTGACTTTAAAGTCAGAAAACCACTGCGCCTGCGTTGCCGTGTCCTCGCTCCCGCTGATGTCACCAGGAGTGTACTGCGCAGACACAGACCATACTGAGCCTGCGCTGTGCGCTCTTGATGACATCAGCGGGATCGAGTACACGGCAACGCAGGCGCAGTGGTTTTCTGACTTTAAAGTCAGAAATTCCAGAAGTGAACCGGAGGCGGGGCTGGAGCATCGGTGAGCGGCTGCGCGGGCACAGGATGTCTGCGGGGGACCATTAGAAGCCCCGGGTAAGTTCAGCTCATTTTCCTCCGACCCCCCTACAGTATCCCTTTAAAGAGACACTGAAGCGAGACTAAATCTCGCTTCAGCTCTCATATATAGCAGGGGCATGTGTGCCCCTGCTAAAATGCCGCTATCCCGCGGCTGCACGAGGGTCCCTTCACCCCCAACCCACCCCCCGCTAACCTTGGTCGCAAGTTGGTCGTAGATTTCTTTCTTCCTGGAGGCAGGGCTAACGGCTGCAGCCCTGCCTCCAGTCGCATCTATCAGACGCGCATCGCCGCCTCTCCCCCGCCGCTCTCAGTGAAGGAAGACTGAGAGGGGCGGGGGAGAGGCGGAGATACGTGCTGACAGACGCGCGTGGGGCAGGGCTGCGGCGGTTAGCCCTGCCCCAATGCGGAAGCGCTCCCCCGCATTACGGAGGGGATTTGGGGGGACAGGGACCCCCATTAAGCCGCGGGATAGCGGCGTTTTAGCAGGGGCACACGTGCCCCTGCTATATATGAGGTCTGAAGCGAGATCTATTCTCGCTTCAGACTCTCTTTAAATAGGAGCTATCTGACACAGAGAAGTAGACCAAAAACACCTCAAAAGCTAGACATCTTGCCAAGATCCAAAGAAATTCAGGAACCAATGAGAACAAATGTAATTGAGATCTATCAGTCTGGTAAAGGTTATAAAGCCATTTCTAAAGCTTTAGGACTCCAGTGAACCACAGTGAGAGCCATTATCCACAAATGGCAAAAACATCGAACAGTGATGAACCTTCCCAGGAGTGGCCGGCCAACCAAAATTACCCCAAGAGCGCAGAGAAAGCTCATCCGAGAGGCCACAAAAGACCCCAGGACAGCATCTAAAGAACTGCAGGCCTCACTTGCCTCAATTAAGGTCAGTGTTCACGACTCCACCATAAGAAAGAGACTGGGCAAAAACGGCCTGCATGGCAGATATCCAAGGCACAAACCACTTTTAAGCAAAAAGAACATTAAGGCTCGTCTCAATTTTGCTAAAAAAAACATCTCAATGATTGCCAAGACTTTTGGGAAAATACCTTGTGGACCGGCGAGACAAAAATTGAATTTTTTGGAAGGTGCGTGTCCCGTTACATCTGGCGTAGAAGTAACACAGCATTTCAGCAAAAGAACATCATACCAACAGTAAAATATGGTGGTGGTAGTGTGATGGTCTGGGGTTGTTTTGCTGCTTCAGGACCTAGAAGGCTTGCTGTGATAGATGGAACCATGAATTCTACTGTCTACCAAAAAATCCTGAAGGAGAATGTCCGGCCATCTGTTCGTCAACTCAAGCTGAAGCGATCTTGGGTGCTGCAGCAGGACAATGACCCAAAACACACGAGCAAATCCACCTCTGAATGGCTGAAGAAAAACAAAATGAAGACTTTGGAGTGGCCTAGTCAAAGTCCTGACCTGAATCCTATTGAGATGTTGTGGCATGACCTTAAAAAGGCGGTTCATGCTAGAAATCCCTCAAATAAAGCTGAATTACAACAATTCTGCAAAGATGAGTGGGCCAAAATTCCTCCAGAGCGCTGTAAAAGACTCGTTGCAAGTTATCGCAAACGCTTGATTGCAGTTATTGCTGCTAAGGGTGGCCCAACCAGGTATTAGGTTCAGGGGGCAATTTCTTTTTCACACAGGGCCATGTAGGTTTTGAGAGTTTTTTTCTCACTAAATAATAAAAACCATCATTTAAAACTGCATTTTGTGTTCAATTATGTTATCTTTGACTAATAGTTAATGGTTTTTGATGAGCAGAAACATTTAAGTGTGACAAACATGCAAAAGAATAAGAAATCAGGAAGGGGGCAAATAGATTTTCACACCACTGTATGTAAGTGGCTGACTCAGTCCTGACTCAGACAGGAAGTGACTACAGTGTGACCCTCACTGATAAGAAATTTCCCTTTTTATCTCTTTCAAAAGTCATTTTCTGCTAGGAAAGTGTTTTATAGTTGGGATTTCTTATCAGTGAGGGTCACATTGTAGTCACTTCTGAGTCAGGACTGAGTCAGCCACTTACATACCTGATATTTAACGCTTTCAGGCAGAGAAAGAAAAAAAGGAACACAGCATAGTTATTTGTGGGCACTGTACATACACATGTCTACCTCATCATGTCACATGTCAATTCGGGTATCCTTTAAGCTGTGTGTGCACAAAGCAAGCTTCGGGTAAAACGACATTTAGGCATCCTGCGGCACTAGCGGATGTACGACTACAAGTCCCAGCAGAACGCCTACTAGGATAGTTGGAACATGCGGTCGCACAGCCGTCAGTAAGTCCCGGATGGCCTAAGTCCTGCACAGAGCCTAGTCTGCTGGGTGTAACATGGCATGGAGGGCTTGAACGGGAAGCTCTTACTCTGTAGAATTGGACCGGGGTCTGAAGCGCTTTCCTCTGAGCTTCTTCTTGCTGCTGCTTATGTTTCCTGGAAAACATGACAAAATTCAACACAAAATAAGTGAAAAAAGTATACAGCTTACTTAAGCAAAAGAAAACACAACAGTGCAATCAAAGTCACCCTGAAATGGCGATGGTGGCATGATTTATACTTACCTGGGGCTTCCTCCAGTCCCTTGAGGTCCGGATGGTCTCTTGCTGTCCTCTGTGGTGGCTTCATTCAATTGTAAAAACTCCCAGTATTCTGGCCAGCTGCACTCTTCTGCGCATGCTCTGTCCTGGTTTCTAATAGCTGTAGGAGCTGCCATTTCCCTCTGTCCTTATTTATCCAGGGGAAGGCGTGAAGGTAATCAAGTGTGAGATCTCTAAACTGTTTGAAGCACATAAACCTACCCCCCTCTCCCCCTGAGGCTGATGAAAGCTTTTGTTTGCTCATTGCTACTGCTAATTACAGCACTCCTTATCTGCCTGATATTTCTGGGGACTGCAGTCATTGAAAGTAGGATAATAAAAGCCTATAACAAAAATTTAAATGTAAAAAGAAGTGAATAGAATTTATTTTTTTTAGTAATGAGCCACAATGTTACCAAACATTTGTAATCAGGGCCAGATTTACCATAAGGCACTGTAGGCACGTGCCTACAGGTGCCTCTTGATGGAAAGGCAGCTCATTTCCCTCCCCGAGCGCTTTCCTCCCTCCTCCCCGTGCAGAGTGCTGATGAGAGTGTAAATGAGAGGTTACTCATCACCCTGCTCTCCGCATTCCACTGACAAGATCTCCCTTCAGTCAGGGGCAACAGTAACTACCATATACTGATTTTCTTCTAGCTACCTAATATTTGGGGGCACATCTAGCTACTTAATATTATTGAGGGTATTTCTGGCTACCTAATGACAAGAGGCACCTGTAGCTATCTATGACGGACAGGGGAAGTAAGGGATGAATGACAGCTGGGCCAGCCAGCACACTTGCGGTGGGGTTCGGCGGGAGTTTGTAGGTTTGTGGAGGGCGGAGTCTAGGGTGCCAGGACATCTGTGCCTATAGGCTCCAGTGAGGTAAATCCGGGCCTGTTTTAATGTGCTATTGAGAAAAGCACTATACACATAATTAGCACTATTATTACAATACCGTAGACATCTCACCTTGCCAGGAGTTGCTCCTCGGTCTCCCGTTCTCGCACACGTCAGAGACATGCTTGGTGTCCGGAATCCGCTCGCTCCACGAGTGAGACAATCCATTAGATCTGGTGACAGAACAGACGGCGCTGAAACCTTCCATAGAACCTGATCAGCAGTGATGAGTATGATTCTTGTAGTGGACAAACATCACAGAATAACACATGGCAATGACAATAAACAAAACAAAAATAATAATACACTGGACAAGGACAAATAGTGACAACTTTTTATCTCACTGAGAAGACCGGGACTAGGCAGGGAAGACAGCATGGACCAGCATGCCTAGGCATGCAGCCCACACACTATGAAGTAGGAATCAGCATTGGGTATGTCAATGTCTTCAATGTCACTCATGTCAGTCCTGTTGATGTTCTGCCAGAACTCTTGCACAGCACATAATGAAGAGTCTTTATTCCACATAAAGTTGCTGAAGAAATTCACTTCTCTGTGTTCTGTGTTTGTTTAGGCAGATCAACCTCTCTGTTAGTTCTTATGAGCAACTGTGAATAGACTGCAGGAGAGCTCTGCCTAGGCAGCTCTCAATGTAGTTAACACTGCAGCCTTCTGCAAAAGTGAAATCCCATAAAACTTCAGGTTTCTTTAGGATTTCCATAAATTGAAATGAAATTAACTCTTGCAATCTAATAGAAGAATTTAGTTTAGAAACCCAGACCAGGTTGGCAGTATCACTAATAATCTCCAATCATCTCCAGCCCTGGAAGACCCAACACCCCAGCTGAACCAGAGTCTGTACATATTGTCAAATGTACAATTTCTATTGCTCCGTTGTTATTGCCTGATGAAGCGGGATCAAACCTGTGAAACGCGTTGCATATTTGGAGTTCATAAATAAAATATATTGACTGTCTTTACTACAGTCGTTGTGTGTCTACTTGGAGGAGGTGAGTCCACCACTACCTCCTCTATTTACCAAGAATTTGGTTTAGCTTCCTTTTATCCTTTTGGTGCCTCTGTTCTCCTGCATAATATGGAGTCCACCCTGAGTGGAGGGCTGAACCCCCTTTTTCTCATCTTCTTATTCCTGAGTGAGGTCAGGAAAATCTCCCCACCTGCCTTTACAGTGGTTGCCTAATGGTAACCCTGGTTTGTGAGTATTAATATTTACTCTACCTAGTAACCATTTACCAGTACATATTACACTATTGGGGCTCTTGGTGTTCCTTGTTTTTAATTGCAGATGTGTTTGCCAGTTGCTGTGTGCCTATGCATACCGCACTAAGACCTCTCCTGCCTATAGCTTCATACTATCAAACTGAAGTCTCTCAACCGCTCACCACCTACTTCCTGTGTACTACACATCCCCATCCTCATGTAGTATTCTACTGTAATGCAAGCAGTGACGTAACGTCATGCACCCCACCCCAGCAAAAATGTAATAGGGACCCAATGCACACACCCCTTCCTTTGCCTCCCCTTGGTGCCCTTCACGGCCTTGGGGCCCATCTCACAAGGGTCATAAAACAAGTGTGACCATCATGATCTTCAGACCCATAACAAGTGCAGCCAAAAAAAAGCCTGATCTGAAGTAGAGTCCTCTGTATCGGAGGAATATTCCAATGAAGCAGGCACAACATTAGTTTATGGGTGCTTGGAGAGGTGACTATGGCAAAGTCACAGTATTAAATGTAAACACAGTTCACCAGCACACCAAGAATACATTTAAATGCTTCACACTTTTATTGTGCAATCCTCCACACAGAAATCCGACAATTGTCTCGGGAGCCTCGCAGGGTCCCCATGTGGTACCATATGCTGTGAGAAAGGGGGACCCAGCGAGGCCCCCCGAAACAATTGTCGGAATACTGTGTGGACGATTGCACAATAAAAGTGCAGAGCATTTAAACTGAAGGTACCCATACACTCGGCAGATTAGCAGCAGATAGATCATCAGATGGATTTCTTATCTATCTGATGTGTTTTTAGAACATTTTTTACTAGGATAGAATTCCAATAGATTTCAGTTTGAAATCTATTGAAATTCGATCTGATGGCATTTTTTTGCCATCAGATTTCCATTAGGACCAATGCAAAATGATAAGCAATCTCATCAGATCGACCTAGATTTTCCACCCTGCCAGTTCGATGAAAATCCATCGAAATCGGCCGTCAATCGGTTGATTGGCTCGATTGGCCAGAAAATCGGCTGAGTGTATGGGCCCCTTTATTCTTGGTGTGCTGGCGAATTGTGTTTACGTACTATATCAGAGGAAGAGAAAGTAAAGGTGGCTATACGCCGGTCGATTTGCCATCAGATTCGACCAACAGATAGATCCCTCTCTGATCGAATCTGATCAGAGAGGGATCGTATGGCTGACTTTACTGCAAACAGATTGTGAATCGATTTCAGCCTGAAACCTGCTGGGACAGGAAGTTCAGTGAAGCCAGCTGGTCCGGAACCCTGCGGAGAGGAAGACAGCGGTGACAGCGGGGACACGCGGTGGCGGAACAGGTAATGTATTGCCGCTGTATTGCGTCGGTCGTTGGGCACGCGAACTCCGCTATCGACGCACTCCCGACCCGCCGGCGATCGAGCAAAATCTTCTGCACGGACGGCTCGATGGGAATCGACAGGAACAATTGTTTTCGGATGGAAATCAATCGTTTGCGTAACGATTTCACAGCAGATTCGATCACAGTGATCGAATCTGCTGTATTTCGGCGGGAAAATTGTTAGGTGCATGGGCCCCTTTAGTAGTTGGGGCGCCTGACAGCTCTGGCTGCTCCCCTCTAGTTACGCCCCTGCGAGGATTCTGGGAACTGTAGTCTGGCATCTACAGGTCTTCCTGCTTTTAGCATCACACTGAAACATCTGATTGACCTGCCCACCGGCTGAATCCAGACAGGGCAGGTAGCACACTGTACTGCACAAACAGCCTCATTTGATGCTTAAAAAAAATGTACTGCTAATAAAACTTGCATTGTGCAGTTTGGAGCATAGTTGGACTTCAGAGCAAACCTGAAGCGAAACAAACTTATGAGATAATTCATTGAATGTGTAGTACAGCTAAGAAGTAAAACATTAGTAGGAAAGAAAAGAGTCTCAGGACCCATTCACACTAGGGCGATTAGCAGGTGATTCCCGCTAATCGCCGAAGTCCTAGTGCTTTTTAAAACGCTAGCGCAATTGGAACCATATGGCAGTGATGTCACTTTCACGTTTCCCGATTAATGGCAATCGCCAAAAGGTGTTACCTGCAGCGTTTTCTCGCCATTCTGGTGCGATCTCGATACAGTGCTTATAAAAGCGCTCGGCGCGATCGCTCTGAATCGCAAAACTTTGCGACTCACTAGTGTGAACGGGCCCTCATGCTGTTTTCCAGTACAGGAAGACGTAAAAAAACTTAAATTGCTATCTAAGCAAAAGAGCTTCTCTGAGCTCTTCCACCCACTGGGTCCAATACAGTCCTGTTTTCGGAAGCACTTAAGCAGCCAAGAAACAGTGAGAGACAGCTTGAAATAAAGTTTCACTGCAGGAAAGTTCAAAGTGCCATTATTTCTGCTTCGTTTGATAGCTTAAAAGACTGATTGTGGTTTTTAAACTGCAACTGTGACAGCCTGATGTAATGTTATTAAAAAAAAAAATCGATATAACGTAAAATAAAAATATGAGATTCTTTTCTCTGCTGCTAATGTTTTATTCATTATCTGTACTACACATACAATTCATTATGCCATAAGGTTTTTTTTTTTCATTTTTCGCTTCATTTTTGCTTTAAGTGGATCGGGCCTGTCTCCATGGCGAATCTCTCCCCAGCCTCTTGAGCATGCTGCAGGCTGTTTGCGAATCCATCAGTGCATCATCAGCAGAAATCAGTCTATTTTCTCATGCAAGGATTTTCCATAACCAGTCATCAGTCATTGCATTACTGTAATATCATCAATCGTCTTCTTTGACTTCAAAGTAGGAAGATCATTGTAAAAGGTGGGAAGGGTGGGGCAAGTTCTGAAAGCCAGTCTGTCAGTGTCTGACACAGACTGTGGATGAAAGAATGTTTAATATCATGCTGGGCAACTTTATGGACTGTCTAGTAAATAACAAGGCATTTAAAATCCAGAACCGTGCTCTCAAGCATGTACCTGTCACCTATACACTATTGGCAGCCTTGGTTTTGTCAGACTGATCAATGAACCGGTACAATCATTTCAATAATCAAGAGATCGGGCTCAACTTTCTAGAGAACTGAAAAACGATATATTGGTTTTGAGTGCTGGAACAGTGTATAGATGACAGGTGTGCTACCAAACGCAGCTGTCATTTAGCAGTTAACATAATGCTATAAAGGTGAAAGATATGAGAAGAAGAAGATGCTGTACTCATTCTCGTCAGCTATTAAAGGGAACCTAAAGTGACTGGAGACTGCCATATTTATTTCCTTTTAAACAATGCATATTGCCTGGCTGTCCTGTTGATCCTCTGCCTCTAATACCTTTAGCCATATACCCTGAACAAGCATACAGATTTGTTTCTGACAAAATTCTAACATGATTAGCTGCATGCTTGTTTCAGGTGTGTGATACAGACACTACTGATGCATAAAAGATCAGCAGGATATTTATTTTCTTTTGTTTAAAAGAAATATAGCAGCTTCCACGTGCCTTCTTATTTCACTTGTCCTGTGAGGTCTTAAAGGGGAACTGAAGAGAGAGGTATATGGAGGCTGCCATGTTTATTTCCTTTTAAGCAATACCAGTTGCCTGGCAGCCCTGCTGATCCTCTGCCTCTAATACTATTAGCCATAGCCCCTGAACAAGCATGCAGCAAATCAGGTGTTTCAGACTTTAAAGTCAGATCTGACAAGACTAGCTGCATGCTTGTTTCTGGTGTTATTCAGATACTACTGCAGAGAAATAGACCAACAGGGCTGCCAGGCAACTGGTATTGATTAAAAGGAAATAAATATGGCAGCCTCCGTATACCTCTTACTTCAGTTCCCCTTTAAAAGGAACCCGAGGTGAGAGGGATAGGGAGGATGCCATATTTACTTTCTGATCTGCATGCTTGTTCAGGGTCTGTGGTTAAAAGTATTAGAGACAGAGGCTCGGGAGAACAGCCAGGCGCATTGTTTAAAATAAAATATGTCAGCTTCCATATGTCTCTCACCTTAGGTATCCTTTAAAGCCAAATCCAGGCACAAATGTGTTGTAATCTTGTGTGGGCACTTGTTGGCTGAGTTTGGTTTTATCTGTGTAGAAGGACTCCGATTAGCTGATGATAATTCAGTGGTAAAGTTCCTGGTCAGAAGGTCCTTCACCAGCAACTTTCTGCACCCCAGACTTTCATTGCTGTAGGCTGCATCTCCTCAGACACTGCAGTCTATGCTCCTCCCCTTACAGGCTACACAATCAAATGATGCAGAAAAAGCAATATCATCAGAACCTGACTGAAGGGAAATCTCATCAGTGGAATGCCAAGAGCAGGGCGAGTAACCTCTCATTTACACTCTCATCAGGACTCTACATATATAAGGAGGGAGGCACTGTGGGAGGAGAGGGATCTGCCTTTCCATCATCAGGCACCTGTAGGCGCGTGCCTACAGTGCCTTATGGTAAATCCGGCCCTGGGTTAGTGTTAGGCACTGGATGGGGGTAAAAAGGAGGGTTAGGCACCAGGCAGGAGGTGTGGTTAGGCCTTAGGCAGTGTGGTGAAGAAGGGAGGTCACGGTTATAGAACAGAGGGTGAGAGGTGTGATAGACAGCCAAGAGAAAGACTATTAGGCACTGCAAAGGGGGATGTTATTGTTTGGCACTGGGAAGGTGGTGCGGTTATTTTTAAGGCCTGAGCCCACGTAGTTGTGTCCGCTTCTGTCTGCTTTTCAGCATCTGTAACACTGATGTGTAGTTGAAAAGCAGACACAACTGCATCAGTGGGCTCAGGGGCTTAGACAGTACAGAGAAAGGAGGTTAGGTTTAGGCAGAGGGCAAGGGGTGGGGGTGGCACAGTTATTACAGAATAAAGGAGTTTGTTAGTCACTGGGCAGAAAAAAAGGTTAGGCAGTGCAGAGAATGGTGGTTAGGGATAGGCACTGCAATGGGGAAAGGGTGGGGTTAGGCTCAGGCAATGCATAAAAGGGAGGTAAACTATGGGCAGAGGGTGGGGTCAGGCTCAAGCTGTCCAGAGAAGGGAGGTTAGACATAGGGAAGGGGGTGGAGTTAGGCTCAGGCAGTCTAGAGAAGGGAGGTTAGACATAGGGAAGGGGGTGGAGTTAGGCTCAGGCAGTGCAGAGAAGGGAGGTTAGGCATAGGGCAGGGGGTGGGGTTAGGCTCAGGCAGTCTAGAGAAGGGAGGTTAGGCATAGGGCAGGGGGTGGAGTTAGGCTCAGGCAGTGCAGAGAAGCGAGGTTAGGCATAGGGCAGAGGGTGGGGTTAGGCTCAGGCAGTGCAGAGAAGGGAGGTTAGGCATAGGGCAGGGGGTGGGGTTAGGCTCAGGCAATCTAGAGAATCGAGGGTTAGGCATAGGGCAGGGGTGGAGTTAGGCTCAGGCAGTCTAGAGAAGGGAGGTTAGGCATAGGGCAGGGGTGGGGTTAGGCTCAAGCAGTCTGGAGAAGGGAGGTTATGCATAGGGCAGGGGTGGGGTTAGGCTCAGGCAGTGCAGAGAAGGGAGGTTAGGCATAGGGCAGGGGGTGGAGTTAGGCACAAGGGGAATTAGTGTTAGGCTAGTCTGGTGTGGAATAGATGGGGTTCCCTGAACATCCCTAAAAGCAGAAGAAATCTCTATTATGGATGTGTGGCATCTGAAAAAAAAGAAGCCAATCACCAGATAGTACGCTTCCTATTCCCTTATACCAACTCCTTTTCAGGTCACCAACTGCTGCAAAATGACAGCTGCGCTTCAGTCACCTGGGAAACATGTCAGTTAGGTCTACTTTGGAGTCAAAGAATTCAGAAATATCTTTTTAAATATATTTTTTTTTTCTTTAATCAATATTCCACAAAGAAGGAAATAAAAAGTGGTCAAACCTTCGGCAAAACAATGAAATGTTCTGACTAATGGAATAATGTGGGATGGAACAGGCAGATATCTGAAAATGCGACAGAATAGCAGACCTCTTCTTAGAACTAGATGCCGAGTTGGAGCTGACTCCAGGAGGCAAGTCGCTATAAAAAGAGTCGACATCTCCAGCCTTTTTTACATAATCTCCCTGGGTTGTTTGTCTAAAGCACAATAGATAGCGTAAAGTCAGAAAACAAGACAAACAAACATGGAAAACACCACAAAACACACAGGCAATATTAATTCAGAGGGTGGAGACGTGGGAGGGGGGTGGGGTTGGGTAGATGGACGCACATCGCTCTCTCCACAGACAATCTGGATTGTCACAGGTAGTCTACATAGGTCTAAAATTACAAAATCAGCGCTTGCATAGAATCTAAAAACAGCTGATAAATAGGTCTGTCCGAAGTCCCCAATCTCAAATATTTGAAAATAATCAGCGCTTAAAATTCATCTCAGAGTTAAATATGTCACCCGGTGTCAACCAGGGATGGTCGTAGTCAGCCAACTTCGCTACACTGGAACTACGCGTAGTTTTCGCAATTACGCGTCGCCAAACTACGGCATTCGAAATCAAATATTCACTTCGTATGCATTTCGTAGACTACGCGTTAAAATACGCAATTAAGCATAGTGCGAAGCGTAGTGTATGCGGATGCTTATACCCGTTTGCAGAAAATTTTACGCATTAATTTTTCTTTAAATGCTTATAACGGGACCTTTCCAATGCCTAAATTTGTAAGCATACAATCGGACGCAGAAAAAATTAGACGCAAGTAACACATTCGTAGTTCACTACGCAATACACACGTTAACTACACATAGTTGGCGTAAGCTACGTATCGCTACGCGTAAATTCGTAAGCGTAGTTTTGAAACTTCACCTATGAACTACGATGCGTAGATGCAAACTACGATGCGTAAATTCGCACTGGCGTAGTTTCTGCTCATCCCTGGTGTCAACAATATTCAGTGACCAATCACCAAAAACAAGTAATAGAGGCTTACCAGTGCACTAAAGCCCTAAACATGAGGCTATGTATGGCTCTACGGAGATATCCCCCAGATCTCCAACTGGCAGGTTCTTCCCAAAAGAGGGAGACGGGCAGCACCACGCTCTTCAGCCTATTACAACATTATTACAGACCACACTTTACCTTTGGGGTTCCCTATTTGGATAGGGACCCATATGCATGTTGCTTTATTCCTTTTATGGTTTTTATGTGATCTACTAGCAACAAACAGTTTGAACTGTTTGTTTCCATTGTACTATTGTTATCCTGGCCTGATCACCATCTGTGGGATTTGGATTTGGAAGATAACTGCCAGTTGGGGAACTGGAGGATATCTCCGTAGAGCCATATCTAGCGTTGGGATTCGGGCTATAGTGGGCTGGTAAGCCTCTATTTTACTTGTTTTTGGTTATTGGTCACTGAAGTGTGTTGACACAGGGTGGCATATTACCTCTGGGATAAATGTGAACCACTTAAAGGGAAGGTTCAGTGAGTGGGTAAAAAAATAAAAATCCATAGCCACTTACCTGGGGCTTCCTCCAGCCCGTGGCAGGCAGGAGGTGCCCTCGCCGCCGCTCCGCAGGCTCCCGGTGGTCTCCGGTGGCCGACCCGACCTGGCCAGGCCGGCTGCCAGGTCGGACTCTTCTGCTCTCCAACGATGGGCTCTTCTGCGTTCCACGTCGGCGCACTGACGTCATCGGACATCCTCCGGGCTGTACTGCGCAGGCGCAGAACTACTGCGCCTGCGCAGTACAGCCCTGAGGACGTCCGATGACGTCAGCGCGCCCACGTGGAACGCAGAAGAGCCCATTTCTGTTGGTGGGCTCTGATCGCTGCTGCTCTGTTTGTTCAAATCTTATTTATTTATTTTTTAATATTAATAAATTTGTCTTTTTTTTTTTTCAATTCACAGCCCTCCCTCCCCCTGCCAGCCAATCACCGCGATCGACTGTCATAGGCATCAGCCTATGACAGCGGATCGCTCCTGATCCTCTGTAGGGGACAGCTGAGTAACACGGCTGTCACCAGTACAGCGCTGTTTTAGATCGCTGCGCTGTACATTGTAAATAGATGGCAGTTTCGCCATTTAACAGTCTCCTAGCGGTGATCACGTTGGGAGACAATTCAAGCAGAGATGCGCATGCACCGGCGCGTGCGATCT
Organism: Hyperolius riggenbachi; assembly: GCF_040937935.1. Lineage (NCBI taxonomy): Eukaryota > Metazoa > Chordata > Amphibia > Anura > Hyperoliidae > Hyperolius > Hyperolius riggenbachi. Next base: position 40,540,321 of record NC_090650.1, on the reverse strand, counting down.
CCTACAAAACCCCGCCCCAGGACTTCATGCCAGATGGAGTTGAGTGGTCCTGGGGCTGCCACCGCCTCCACGCCAATTGGCGTGGATCGGTCGGCAAGTGGTTAAAGGACCACTATCGAGAAAAAAGAAGGCAGCTAAAATCTGACAGAACCGACAAGTTTTGGGCCAGTCCATCTCCTCATGGGGGGATTCTAAGGGTTTTCTTTGTTTTAAACAGCATTTCCTGAACAGCAGTTGCAAAGTCTAACTGACAAAATAGTGTGCAAATGAGTAGGGAAGCTGGCTGGCATCGTACTATTTTGGCAGTTAAACTGCTGTTCAGAAAATGCTGTTGAAAACAAAGAAAACCCCGAGAATTCCCTATGAGGAGATGGACTAATCCAAAACCGGTCAGTTCTGCCAGATTTGAACTGCCTACTTTTTTCACGATAGTGGTCCTCTAAGCGCTGATTATTTTTAAATACAATACTACATATGTCTGATTCATAATTTAATGTCCACCTTGGCAGATTGTCTCCACCGAGCAGTTGGCCTGGTACAAAATCACTACAGTCCTTTTTGGATGCCAAGATCCTCGAGGAGAACAACAACCTCGGCCAGTGCTGGGTTGAGACCATCTGCCTGACAGTGTTATTCTCCTGGAGGATCTTGGCTTCCAAAGAGGACTTCATTGATTTTGTACAAGGCCAACAGCTAGGTTGAGACGATGTGCCAGGTGGATCTCTCACCAATCATGAACAAGGGTGCACTGTAATCCCAGTAGTTCTCCCAGCAAAACTTAGCTGGCTCCTCCTGCTTAACCTCCCCCCCACTCCTCAAGATTGCAGTGCATCAATATTTCATCCTTCCTGGTGTGGAAGGGGGGTGGGAGGCTGAGGGGTGCATAACAGTGGTGGCAGCATCACACTCTACCTTCATCCTCTTCTCTCTGTAGACTGTACAGTGGCTATCTCCTTACATCTCCCGTCTATGCATGTCATGTGACATGCATCAAGAGCCACAAGCAAAGAGAAGAAGAGGCCATATCGCTATACTGGATGAAGGTAATGTATGATGCTGCTCTCCTGGATACAGGACTGGGCCCCTTTAACCCCCCCCCCCCCCCCCACATAGGCGGGAGTCGCAGGGGCTATCGTTATTACCCCGACAACGAAGATCCATACTCCACCTATACTAGTCAGTACTGTGATGTTACTAATCTCGTAGCATAGCTGTAGCTGTCTCTGCAGGTACCAGCAACGTAAGAAATCAAAAATAGTGTTTGCAACATTTCAAATCATCTACAGATGTGACATTCAGTAAGTGGAATACTACTTTAAATTATTAATAGTGATGAATACTGATCTCCAGTCTTGTCTTAATGCTGGGCACACACCCTTAATATTCCCACCCCTTGATACATCACAGGTCGGTGCCTACAGACATTGGTGCTAGTCTAATTTAGGGGACCCAGCAAGGAACCTCATTGAGAAATTCCACTGCCGTGACTGAACTCTTGAACTGCTTGGTTTTGGATAGGTTGTAGTAAACTACGCCCACACTATTCAGCCAATCACAACGCTTCATGCTGTAGAGGGTTGGAGAGAATTGATCCCTATGAGGTTTCCTGCTGGGTCCTCTAAACTAGTCTAGCGCCCAGACCTCTGCTTGCCCTGAGGCTTTGCCAAAGTCCCTTTCACTGAATTCAGTAGAATACAAAAGCTTTTGAACGTTCTTATTTTCTGATCTATTTCTTCAACTTAAACTTCAGTTACATGCTCTTACGGTAGGTGAAAGAAACCTGAAACATAGACTACATGGAAATACAGAATACCGTATATACTCGCAAGCAAGCCGACCCGCATGTAAGCCGACCCCCCCACTTTTACCCCAAAAAACAGGAAAAAATGATTGACCCTCATGTAAGCCGGGGGTAGGAAACGCTGGCCGCGTGATCCCCCCAGTATGTCCCAGTATAGCTAGTATAGTGCTCAGTATAGCTAGTATAGTGCTCATTATAGCTAGTGAAGTGCCCCAGTTTAGCTAGTATAGTGCTCAGTATAGGTAGGTAGTACTCAGTATAGCTAGTAAAATGCCCCAGTATAGCTAGTATAGTGCTCAGTATAGCTAGTATAGTGCTCAGTATAGCTAGTGAAGTGCCCCAGTTTAGCTAGTATAGTGCTCAGTATAGTTAGTATAGTGCCCCCAGTATAGCTAGTATAGTGCCCCCAGTATAGCTAGTATAGTGCCCCCAGTATAGCTAGTATAGTGCCCCCAGTATAGCTAGTATAGTGCCCCATTATAGCTAGTATAGTGCCCCCAGTATAGCTAGTATAGTGCCCCCAGTATAGCTAGTATAGTGCCCCCAGTATAGCTAGTATAGTGCCCCCAGTATAGCTAGTATAGTGCCCCCAGTATAGCTAGTATAGTGCCCCCAGTATAGCTAGTATAGTGCCCCCAGTATAGCTAGTATAGTGCCCCATTATAGCTAGTATAGTGCCCCATTATAGCTAGTATAGTGCCCCATATAGCTAGCATAATGCCCCAGTATGGGTGGGTAGGTGCTGTCCCTCCCCGCTCCCCCTGCGGCCGCCGCTGCTGCTATTACCTCAGGCGGCGCCGCTTCCTCTATCCCCGTCCTCCTCCGGTAGTAACTCATTCACAGCAGCGCGCCTCTCGCTGCTGTGATGACGAGGAAACCATAGAGAGCGGCTTCCTGTAGCGTGATGCCGTTACTATGGGAACCGCTCTCTATGGTTTCCTGCGTCATCACAGCAGCGGGGGGCGCGCTGCTGTGAATGAGTTACCGGAGGAGGACGGGGATAGAGGCAGCGGCGCCGCCTAAGGTAATAGCAGCGGTGGCCGCGGGGGGAGCGGGGAGGGACAGCACCTATCCACCCACCCACCCACACATGACTCGCAAGCAAGCCGACCCCCCAACTTTTGGCCCACTTTTGGGGGGTCAAAAATTCGGCTTGCTTGCGAGTATATGGAGTTTTTAAATTACATTGCCCCATAGTAATTGGACTCCACAAGCCATTGTGTTTTTTAAAGGACCACTATTGTGAAAAATTGTAAAATGTAAAATACATACACAGAAGAAATACATTTCTTCCAGAATAAAATGAGCCATAAATTACTTTTCTCCTATGTTGCTGTCACTTACAGTAAGTAGTAGAAATCTGACAGAACTGGCAGGTTTTGGACTAATCCATCCCTTTATGGGCAAATGTCAGCATTTTATTCTTTACAAAAACACATCCTGGAAAGGCTCTGTACAAAGATGTGAGCCACCCCCCACCTACAACCACCTGTTTGCACACTATTATGGCAGTGTGACTGAGGAACTGATTTGGGAGGTGCTTTTGAAAACAAAGCAAACCCTGAGAATCCCCTACGAAGAGATGGACTAGTCCAAAGCCTGTCAGTTCTTTCAGACTTCTACAACTTACTGAAAGTGACAGCAACATAGGAGGGAAGACATGTTTGGCTCATTTTACTGTGGAAGACGTACTTCTTTTTATGTGTATTTTAAACTTTACATTTTTTCACAATAGCATTATTCAAGGGAAAAAAAATGTTATCTAACAACTCACAATGTATGAAGAGTAGAAACGGTAGTTTTGTAATGTTAAGAGAAGTTACCACCCAAGACAAGGACATGTCTCCAAACCAGGGGGACTCCTGTTCCTCGCACAGTGGCATGGGGATCAGCATAAGAGAAGAGACTCACCTCTCCAGGCTCCACCGCCGAACTACTCTACCTCAAATTAATATACTAATTGTGTTCTGCACATACTACACCATATCAGACTCTCGGTCTCCCCTTAGTATCTCTCATCAAGCTATTTCTAAGATAAAATCAATAGCTCCTCCCCAGGACAGCAAGCAGATTTCCCATAATCCTCTATTCTCCGTGAAGCAGAGCGCAGAGCCACTCAGTCAGCAGTGAAAACAGCATGAAACATACATATGTAGAGTATGGTAGACAGAAAACTACATAGCAGCATGATGATGACGTGGGCCATAATGAAGGGGAAGTGTACTTACCTATCTCGCCGATAGTTTCTTTTCATGTTAAAGAAAAGAACAGAGAATTACTTAAACATAATTTCTAAAAAAAAACAAAAACATTTTTCAGCAAAGTTCTGTTCTCAGAAGAAACATAGTCACAGAGATTGTGTATATGTAACAGTTTTATCAAGCCCCATCTACACCATACGTCTTTGTCCAATTCGATTTGATTCGACTCATTGATTCGATTCAACCCAACATGTTCGATTCATAATTCGATTCAATTTCCAATTCAAAACAATGGCAAATTGAATCAAATTGAATCGAATCATGAATCAAACATGTTGGATTGAATCAAATCAATGAATCGAATTGAATCGAATCGGACAAAGAATCGTATGGTGTAGATGGGGCTTAAATCTCCACCCTGAAATTGATCTAAGGCCCCATTCACACTATAAATCGCTAAACGCTTAGGAAAACGCTGAGCTTTTTCTAGCGTTTTCCTCCATAGGTTTTTCAGCGTTTTTTCACTGTATGAGATAGGGTTTTTCAGCGTTTTGCAGCGATTTGCGTTTAGCTCTCCCATACAGGAAATGACCACTAGACAGGAAACAGACGTGTTTTATGGGTAATCTCCTCTGTCTTGTGGGTAATTTGCAACATTTACTGAGGAAAAGCGCTGGAAAAACGCTGAGGATTGTGAACAGCCCAGCACTTTTGGGGCGATTTTGAAGCGCTCCTATCTTTAACATTGAAGGGCTAATCGCTCAAAATCGCTCAGAAATGGTGCAGGCTACGAGTTTGCGTTTCAGCTAATCGCTGAAAAACGCAAAATGCTTAAATGAGAACAGCCACATAGACGTAACATTGCACACGCGCTTTTAAAAACGCTAGCGATTTCCAGTGATGCAGAAATCGCCTGAAAAGCGCTCTAGTGTGAATGGGCCCTCACGGTGAGATTTTACTAGCCTGGAACTGCTTTCTGTCCTGTTAGTTAATTGCATTCTGCTATTGTTGGGATGGACGGACCTCCAGTTAGGGTTGGTTCACACTTGGATCACAAGCCGTTTAGCATTTTAACTTTGTGATTCTTGTTCGCTCCCAAAATGCTGCGCGCAGCGCATTTGTGATTTATACAAATCGCAAACGCTGCATTGAGAATGGTCCCATGGAGATACATTGTCACAGCGCTAATAGCGGGCAATCAGCTGCATTTGCCGCACATCGAATGAAAGTCAATGGAGAATTGCACTTCTAAAAATTGAGAAATTGCGTTTGCTCATGCGTAAAAAAAACATACTTCTTGCAGTATGAATTGGCATATCGCATGAGATTTTCAATTGAGTTTCATTATGTGTGGGGAAAAAACAGTGCTGAAAATTGCAGGGATAAGTGTGAACCCTCCCCTAAGGCTCTCTCTTTCACTGTAACCATAAAATCATATAAAAGTTCTCAAGTTAGAAAGCAGCCAAAGTCCAACACTCCAGTATAGTGTTCTCCAAAAACGCCGAAGTTTCTTATACACATCTCTCTTTCACTGCCTGAGCTCAGGGCTTCTGCCTAAATTCCACCTCTCTTCATACCCTTTAGGTACTTGAGCTTAAAGTGAAACTTAAAGGACACCTAAACGGAGAGGTATATGGAGGCTGCCATATTTATTTTCCACTTAAAGTGTACCTGAGATGGCAAAAACTGAAGTATTTATACTTACCTGGAGGGGGGGGGGGGTGCATGGCTGGGCTGCCCATGCACAGAATAGTGCAACGGGCGAAATTACCTGAGGTGAAAACTGGACAATGGAGCGGTCAGAAAGAATGGCAAGAGCCCATGGACCCCATGGGGCTGGAGGAAGCCCCAGGTCATTATAAATACTTCAGTTTTTGCCATCTCAGGTTTCCTTTTAACAATACCAGTTGCTGAGGTCCGGGTGAGCTCTTTGGCTGCAGCATTATCTGGATCACACACCTGAAACAAGCATGCAGCCACTCTAGTCAGATTTCAGTCAGAAACATCTGATCTGCGCGCTTGATCAGGGTCTATGGCTAAAAGTATTAGAGGGGGTATTAGAGGCAGGCGATCAGTAGACCAGCCTAGCAACTGGTATTGTTTAAAAGGACTCTCGCGCTGGCCGGCGCATGTGCAGTTCAGAGTTACAGAACCGGGCATGCACAGGACTCTCACGCCGGCTAGCTTGATGACGCGTAACGGCCAGCGTGATGACGTGTAGCGTGCGCAGTGGGGACTCATACTGGCGACTTCAGGCGGAAGTCGACGAATACTGGAACCGCCTGCGGCACCGAGAGAGGAGCCAGGAAGACACCGGGGGACCTAGCAGGCTACGGTGGGCTGGAGGAAGCCCCAGGTAAGTGCAAATTAGATTTTTTTAAAGGTGCTCAGTGTCCCTTTAAGCACTTTGTGCCGATATGCTCCCCACTTGCTCTTTTTAAAAAACTGTCACATCTGTACAGTTCTGAAATTTTTGCCAAATGATCGCCCAATGATCGTTAAGGGTGACATTATTTGAGTGTGTGCGTGAGACTTTAGGACAGTGCCCACATGTCCATCATCAGAAATCTTGGTCAGTGTGAAGGCGTCCTGGAGGAAGCTTCTAGCTGTATACCTCCTGGTCCTGGACTTCTGTATGGGTCATAAACATAAGAATTCCACCCCTGCCTGATCATACTTTATCCAATGAAGACATTTTGCATAAGGCAGAAGCCCACAGCAGCCAATCAGAAGTCATGTTTTGCAGGACGACTCCAGGATGTGCTAAGTAGCAGTATTCCTATACATATTGTATCATATATTATATTATTCTTTAAATACTCATTTTTGCTTGATAATCATTTGCTTTGAAAGATTGCTGAAAATAGCCTTTCTGATCATGAAAACTCTTTGTATAATGAAGAGCAAGTAAGAGTAGACCTCTTTCCCTACACCTCATGTTGGGCAAACACTGACAAACAGCTTCTCCCAGACATTTGCTTGTGTTTAAAGATGATACTACAGTCATACTAGGAGAGCTTGCCAGCTTGTTACAAAAACAACTTTTGAAGGTCAAAAACATTTTACATTACAAATATTAAACCCTATCCAATGACACATCATGGAGTTGTCCTTTAAAGCAAACATGATTCTACTGTAAAGAAAACTTGCTGACAGCTATAGCTGTGAAAAAGTCACATGACTAGCTCGGCATCCAATAGAAACATGGAAGAGGGAGGGCTTTTACCTCTGAAAGCAGAAGCAAAATGATTAGTTGTTTTCAAGATGACATGAAGGACAGATAGGTTGTTCATAAAAACCATGGCACTGGATGCTGATATTAAAATAGGAGGCATGTTTACAGCAAGCAGCGAGCATATGCTATAAAGAACAACTGCTTTTCTTTTTAATTAGTGAAGGAGGGGTCAAGTTTACTTTAGGTGAAATTAGCTCCAAAAGGTTCTTTAGCGAAAAAAGTAGGCAGTTAAAAAATGTGACAGATGACAGGTTTTGAGCCAGTCCATCTTTTTAAGGGGGATTCTCAGGGCTTTCTTTGTTTTCAACAGCATTTCCTGAACAGCAGTTTAACTGCCAAAATAGCAAGATACCAGCCGGCCTCCCTAATCACTTGCACACTATTATGTCAGTTAGATTTTGCAACTGTTGTTCAGGAAATACTGTTGAAAACAAAGAAAGAAAGAAAGCCCTGAGAATACCCCTTAAAAAGATGGACTGGCCCAAAACCTGTCATCTGTCACATTTTTTAACTGCCTACTTTTTTCGCGAAAGAACCCCTTTAAGTGTTATCATTGCTCTTTGCACTGTCTTACTGAACGAGCCATCTGTGACTCATCGATCTGTATGACATCTGTTAAAACAAAACCGATAGTAAGTGCAATGTGAAGGCTGTCATCTTTATCCCCTTTAATAATGTTACTAGTCTGTCTAGTGTGCCAATCCTCTACCTCTAACAATCTCTGAAGTCTGAATTCACTGGTTGCATGCTTGATCCACGATTGATAGCCATAGTGGGTTTTAGGTAACATAGGGACATACCGGTAGACAAGATATTAATGTGGGGTCCCTTAATGATGAGCCCACATCAATAAAATGCACATCGGTGAGTCCTGTCTGATCCTCTCCTCTCTCGTTTGTTTTCCTCATTTGACATGCCCCAACTGGGGAAGATGGGGGTGACAAATGAATGAACCGGGGGGAAGCCCACCAATGTACTTAGTAGCAATTCTTTTACTTACTTATTCCAGCCCCCATAGTCTTCTAGTTCCCTGGTTACCCTGCTGGTCCTCATCCTTGATCTGCTGTACAGCCCAGTAAAGTGCATGACTTAGCTAAGTCACGCGCTACTGTGCATGTGCTGACATGAGCATGAGTAGTATGAAGGGACACTGTAGGGGGGTGTCGGGGGAAAATTAGTTGAACTTACCCGGGGCTTCTAACGGTCCCCCGCAGACATCCTGTGCCCGCACAGGCACTCACCGATGCTCCGGCCCCGCCTCCGGTTCTCTTCTGGAATTTCAGACTTTAGAGTCTGAAAACCACTGCGCCTGCGTTGCCATGACCTCGATCCCGCTGATGTCACCAGAAGCATACTGCACAGGCCAAGTATGGTCTGTGTCTGCGCAGTATGCTCCTGGTGCCATCAGCAGGAGCGAGGACACGGCAACTCAGGCACAGTGGTTTTCAGACTTTAAAGTCTGAAATTCCAGAAGTGAACCGAAGGCAGGGCCGGAGCATCGGTGAGTGGCTGCACGGGCACAGGATGTCTGCGGGGGACCATTAGAAGCCCCGGGTAAGTTCAACTCATTTTCCCCCGACCCCTACAGTGTCCCTTTAAGACTAGTAACTGTGCATGCGCCAAATGCTCCTGGCCATGGAAGGGGGTCAAGGAGGTGCACCACAGGGCCAGAGCATGCACAGTAGTGTGCAACTTAGCTAAGTCCCAGGTGAGTAAAAGAACACGCTTTATTTTCAAATCGTGTATCCTTTAAAGACCTGGGGCAATTTCCTGGTTTGCCTTTATGGTTACAGTCACCCTGGTCAATATTATGGAAGCCAAATTACCACAAGGACAGCCAGGTATCTAACATTCAAATACAATAGGGAATAGCAATGGCGGCCTCCATGCTCCTATCACTAGAGGTTTTCATACATCCATATGGATCTCCCCACAGGCTTTACATCAGAAAGTGTGATTACATGCCATGCAGTCACTTACTTGTAACCCCAAGTTGTAATTCCTAATACCAACACCAACACTAGCATGGTACCAGCAATTGCTCCTATGATAATGTTTGTACTAACCACTCCTGAAAGAGACACACACATTATTAGCCACGATCAGTATCATCTCACAGAGCTTCAGGATTGTTCAGCAATGCAAAATAACAATGTCGATTATTCAGAAGCTGAAATGCAAACATTGTGGTTGATACTGGAAGATATAAACTTAAAGAACCACTATTCAAAAAAATTGTAACATTTAAAATGCATGTGTACACATACTTATATGAAACGCATGTCTAGCAGATTTAAATGCACTATAAATTATTTTTATCTTATGTTGCGATCACTTACAGTAGTTAGTAGAAATATGACAGAACTGACAGGTTTTGGAATAGTCCATCTCTTCATGGGGTATTCTCAGTATTTAACTTATTCTTTACACTTTACAAAAAGCACCACACACTGCAGCACACACACACACACACACACACACACACACGGACACACACACACACACACACACACACACACACACACACACACACACACACACACACACACACACACACACACACACACACACCTGTTTGCACACTATTCTGGTAACTGGACTGAGCAATTGCTGTGCACTAAATGCTTTTGAATATAAAGAAAACCCAGAGACTCCACAATGAGGAGATAGAATAGTCGAAAACCTGTCAGTTCTGTCAGAATTCTTCTACCTACTGTAAGCAATAGCAACACAGGAGAAAAGTAATTTATAGCTCATTTTACTCTGCAAGAAATGTATTTTTTATTCATGTTTTCATGTATAAATCTTACAATTTTCCTCGATAGTGGTCCTTTAAAAAACACAATTTATTGCGAAGGGAACCAGGCGCGAGGAAACTCACTTCAGGTTTGATACATTCCTAAGTAAAATTAAGGCTCTGGATACCATAGAGCCTTCCTGTTCCTTGTTACATCGTTCCTGCACTGTCCCTGGTTGACGTTATTCGACCTGCTAGGTCCAATCCCTCTTTGGTACTCCTTGCGCAGTCCCTGAGTAGTTCTGAAGACAGGCACATCTGTACTGTGCACTCACAAGTTCGGACTTGCACATGCAAAATACAGATGCGAGCCTCTCAAACTACACAGGGACACCAGAAGTTCCAAAGGCTGTCTGAAGAGTGCTGCAAAACTAGCAGGTTGAATAACTTCAACTGTGTAGGGATGGTGCAGGAGCAATGGGACAGACTGAGGACTAGGACGGCTCTATGGTGTCCAGAGACATCCCTCTACTTAGGCGAGTATCAAACCTCTAGTGAGTTTCCTCGCTCTAGGTTTGCTTTAACAGGCATACTGTATGATCAATTGAAAATGATTAATGTATAGGAAATACAAATTGCCCTCCTAGGCAGATTTTTGAGACCTGAGTGTTAATTCACCAAAGGCTGTTTGATAAGAAAAAAATAGTCCGGAAAATAACGCATTCAGTATTTTAGACTTTTGTGTGCTAATTCACCAATATTTTCACTGGTGCAGTAGAAGTTTGGTTATTTACCAAAGCCCAGTTGTTGGTATCTGTGTTGTTACATACTGTTATGTACATCTAAAGGGTTGTCAAGATGCCTTTTACTACTGTAATGCCCTCACTGCACAGGTTTTGTAGTACTGCCTCTGCTTGCTATGAATGTAGTCTCCATTAGTCTTTTTTAACATTTTATTTATTTGCCACAGCTTAGATTAACTCCAAGATACTTTACATATGTCATTTCCCCACTACCTCCTTATTTCCCCACTACCTCCTTATTTCTCGCATTTTCAAACAGGAACTTAACCAGCTTAGCGGTATGGATGAGCTCAGCTTGTCCATAACCGCCGCGCTGGATTGCTCTGGCCGATTTTCATAATTTTTCTTTTAAAAACAAGCAGCTAGCACTTTGCTAGCTGCGTGTTTATACCGATCACCGCCGCTCGCCGCCGATGCGCCGCTACCCGCCACGTAACAAGGGACCCCCAGAGACCCCGTTTGCAGCCTGACCTATCAGAACCAGGCATCGCTAAGGGGTGGATCTGGACTCCCTCCGACGCCATGATGTGGATGACGTCATCCCGATTGTCGCCTTGGCGACAGGGGAAGCCAAACAGGAAATCCCGTTGTGAACGGGATTTCCTGTTTGCTCTGATCGCCGGAGGCGATCGGAAGGGTGGGGGGATGCCACTGCACAGCGGCTATCATGTAGCTAGCGCTAGGCTAGCTACATGATTTAAAAAAAAAAAATGTGCTGCGCCGCCATCCTGGCCGTTCTAATAGAACGCCAGGGTGGTTAACAGGTTAAACTGCAGAAGGGTGGCAGGGGAACCTTATTTTGTTCTGTAATCTCTCTGCTCGCTGCTCTGCTTCTGTGAGTTCTGTGAGTCTGATACAGACAGAAGAGAACTGTCGGTAATGGAACTGTGTTTTACCACATGCTGTAACCTTTGTGAATTGACATTTACTGACATGTGTTGTAGGTGTTTACCTCACAAGTCGGTAATTTACCTCACTGCTCAGTAATTTCAAATTTCCATGCAGTAGCAGCCTTGGTGAATTGACATTTACTGATATTTACTGAAATTCGTTGAGGTATTTACTGCACAAGTTGGTAATTTACCTCACTGCTCAGTAGTTTCAGCTTCCCATGCGGTAACAGCCTTGGTGAATTGACACTTTCTTAAGTGATCGGTAAAATCAGCTGTTTTCAGCATTACCGAATGCGGCAATGTTTGGTGAATTAACGCCCTGGTGCCTGTTCAAGGGTCTGTCTGCCATCTCTTCTCAGCCCCTGCCACCACCTCAATTTACCAAAGAGGTTAGGTGGAAGCCAAAGTTGCTACCTTATCTTGGGATTGACAATTCACGAGATAAACAGAAAAGGGCCCATATGCAATATTCACTTTTTCTCCTGAGTTTTCTTATCTTCTATTTAGGATAGCATTTCAGCACTTTGTAACTGAAAAAGTACCAAAATGTAGGTTTAAAAGTACTATCAAAACTATTTTCTTGCTTGCTGGTGATTTAAAGGGACTCCGAGCAGTAAATAAAATCAAAATCTGAACTTATCTGGGGCTTTCTCCAGCCCACTGTAGTTTGGGAGGTCTCTCGGCGTCCTTATGGCTCCTCTCCCAGGCCCTGCTCCGAAATGGCTCCCAGCGACACCGAGCGTCGGGCTCATTCTTCCGCAAAGATGACGTCAGTCGTCACCACGCCGGCTGCCTCGCATTATCACGGCGGCCAGCGTGACAGTGTTGCACATGCGCGGTTTAATCGCGCATGCGCCGTACTGTCACGTCAGCCATCGTGATGAGGACTGACGTCATCTTTGCGGAAAAAGGAGCCCGACACTTGGTCTCAGTGTCGCCGGCAGCCATTTCTGAGCAGGGCCTGCGAGAAGAGCCAGAAGGACGCAGAGGGACCTCCCGACCTACGGTGGGCTGAAGATAGCCCCAGGTAAGTTCAGATGTTGATATTATTTACTGCTCGGAGTCCCTTTAAACATGCGTGATAATTATCACTATAGAGGTACAGTGTATGGTAAAGGTTTTTGTTGTACTGTAATGGCTGTTTTTATATAATAATTCTTAGACTATGTATACAATTTATTATAGGAACCTGTTTTTTCACTGACCTGAGGAAGCGGGCAAGTCCCCACAAAATGCTTTTTCAATTTTATGTGCTCAAATATAAAATTGGGCACCTTCACCCCTGCATGGGCAGCTCCACCCCTGTGTTAAGTGTCTTGTCATACCTCTTTTAGAGGTGATAGTTTTTTAGTTCGTCCTAAATAAAATTCGGAGTGCGACTACCCAGTTCCTGTCACAGACCTGGAAAACCGAGCGGGGACGGTTAATTTCCCGCCTGCTCTGATGGTGGTTGTAAGGATTTGAACCCATCTTTGTGAGTATATACATCTATACATCCTTAGCATTTTGCTTTTCTGGACCTTACACCATTCTGCACCGTTGGGCTCCTGGTCTCCTTTTGTCTTTTAGATGAGCCTGGGGTTGTTACAATCACAGGAATTATTAACATAAGCTATCTGGTGATTTAGAAGGTATTTTATTGACAAGTTTGAAAATATTACCTAGGAGAAAACTAAGGAGAACAAGTTATTTGCATACAGGTCAAGATCCCTAGTTTACTTTTTCTCCTGAGTTTTCTCCTAGAAGGTAACTATTTAAATATTCTATAAAAAATATCTTCCCAGCACTTAGCAATTGAGAAAGCAGTTAAAAGTAGGTAAAATAATAGCAAACTGATGTTGACTATTTTCTTGATTGCTGGTGGCTTTAATGGCATTTTATTGGTAAAGTATGAAAAGATCTCCTGCGAGAAAACTCAGGAGAAAATGTTAACTGAATAGAGACTAATGGACATAAATCATGAGATGAGTTTTGTAAATCAACCCTTAGTGTTCTGAATTTCGTCTTAAAGCATACCTGAGGCAGAATAAACAATAAAAATTACATACATCAGTAGCAGGAAGTCACTGGATGGCCCAGAGGCTTCCCCGAACCTCCTCAAGCCCACTGATCCATCACTGGATCCTTCAAAGCATATATGACAATGGTTTGTTGAATATGCTCTCATGGCCATGATCCTTAGTTTGAGCTTCTCTGTACTGGGCATGTGTTAGTAAGGTTCGTGCCTGCCCAATAGAATTCCTCCATACACAAGCGGCTTTATTCTACTGGGCATGTGCGAACTGTACTCACACATGCCCAGTACGGAGAAGCTCGTTCTCTGATGGGAGCGCAGCCACAAAGAAGAAGAGGGTCCCAGGCAGCAGCGATGGGCTTGAAGAGGATCTGGAAGTGTCTGAACCATCCAGTAGCCTCCCACTACTGAGGCAAGTAGCAAACTTTTAAAGTTTACTTCCTCACAGGTTTGCTTTAATCCATTTATGATATATGGCCTGTGAAAGTATCAGGTCACGCTATAGCACTGTCAAACAGGGTGAGTTAAATTACAGGCGAAAAGAAAAATCTACACTGTCCAATAACCAGGTTGGGGAGGAGGATACAGAGCGGCTTATGCAAGTTGTTCTATCTGAGCCCAAAGATGGATAAATACATCTTTTGAGAGGTCAAATAAAGTTTTGGGTGGGCTTGTCCTGGGCCTTTATAGTGATGTGCTGTCAAGCGTGGATCTGGATGTCTGAGGAATGAGATGAACCAGCAACTTGACTACCACTTTTTAATCAGAGCTGCATTTAACTGCTGTTCCACAGCCTCATTTGCATAGGTAAAAGCTGGTTTAGTAACCTTCGCAATGAAAAAAATATATAAAGGGCCTTGGACAAGTTCTTAGTAGGATTGGTACTATATGCACTCATGTTTTTTCTCATCGTCTTGCATATCACTTTGGGTGCGTTTTAAATAAAAGTACGCTACTGCTTTCAATGTTTGATTATGAAACAGCTAACAATAAATACATTCAGGACAAGAGCCCCGGTTTCAGATACTGACCATCATCATTCTCTCTGATGTTCTCTTTCTCATCTTTGAATGGAGAGTATGTGCTGCAGTCCTCTCCACTATAGGATTTATCACAAACACATTTCACTTCATTGCTGCAGATCTGCAAACGACAAAATCGGTCTGTTAACTTACTGCACGCTATTACATTTTAAAGTAACCTAAACTCAAAGAGGAGCCTCGGCAGTGTACACCTGACTGGAACTGTAAAATGGGAGTGTCTGCCTGCTATAATGACATGGGGCTTGATTCACTAAAGCATGCTAACACAGTTAGCACGCCTAAAAGCTTTGCACGTACCAACTAGGGTGCTAAGTAGTTTGCACGGCAAAGCTGTTATTGATCGCGTGCTATTTTAGCGCGTAAAAGTTTGTGTGCGTAAAATTTTGCGTGCACCCCTTTGCGTGCAAAATCTTGCTTATCACGCTACTTAGCACACAAAGCGGCTGATGCGCGCAAACTCTTGCACGCATTTTAGCGCGTGTAAAGCCAGTTTGCACATGTTAAGTGGCTTTTCACAGGCGTGCTAACATTTAGCACGCTTTAGTGAATTAAGCCCAAGATCTATCATATATTTCTAAGAGAAAGATCAACTTTCTAGCATCATGCAGACAGACCACATAAAAGAATGATTGCTTGATGCATTATTAAATACTATTGTGGTCTAAAAAAAAAAAAAAAGTACATACTTACCCCAGTAGTGGTGGAAAGAGTGTACCCTCTCCCCACCACTACTGCAGCCCATTGATCCAGTGTAGGTACCCTCTCAAGGGCGGTTCTACCATGAAGCAACATGAATCACATGCTTCAGGGAGGCAACAATTAGAGAGCGGCAAGAGGCGGCTCCCCTTCCCAAACGTCCCCCTCCTCACACTCCCCGTCTCCCACTCCCTAGAGCAGAGCTGCTTTACTCACTTGCTCTCAGCATTCCAGCGAGGGGATCTCCATCCACCCATCCAGGGTTTTGTATCCATGGCTACAGCGGTCTCTCATGTGACCGGTTACATGCTGCCGGGTCACATGAGGCGCTGCTGTAGTCAGAGAGGAAGCAGGACATGTGTGGCTGGGCATACAGTCAAAAATGGCGCAGAGTAAAAAATGGCGCACCGTTCTGCCGATCATAAAACGCTATTTACCGTTTTAATGTAAATACATTAAAACGGTAAATAGCGTTTTATAAAACAGAACAGTGCGCCATTGAAAAATTCAGGGAGCTAGTCAGGCTGAAGGAGAGGCAGCGGGCAGTGGGCTGGCAGCGGGGGTCGGGCTGGAGGAGAGGCAGCGGGCAGTAGGCTGGCAGCGGGGGTCGGGCTGGAGGAGAGGCAGCGGGCAGGCAGCGGGGGTCGGGCTGGAGAGGCAGCGGGGTGGAGGGAGTAGGATTAGGTAGCATGTGTATACATTACATTGTCCCGGCCGGCGATCGCTCCTCACTTCACAGCTTGCAGGAGTCCTGCATCCAGCCAATCACCATGCGGCTTCAGTTTCCGCATGGTGATTGGCTGGATGCAGGACTCGTGCAAGCTGTGAAGTGAGCAGCGATCAGCGGCCCAGACAATGTAATGTATACACATGCTACCTAATCCTACTCCCTCCACCCCGCTGCCTCTCCAGCCCGACCCCCGCTGCCAGCCCACTGCCCGCTGCCTCTCCTCCAGCCCGACCCCCGCTGCCAGCCTACTGCCCGCTGCCTCTCCTCCAGCCCAACCCACGCTGCCAGCCTACTGCCCGCTGCCTCTCCTCCAGCCCGATCCTTGAAAAAAAAAATAAAATAACATAAAACGATAAATATTGTTTTAAGTGCAGCGCCATTCTGACACTATT
Source organism: Hyperolius riggenbachi (assembly GCF_040937935.1). NCBI lineage: Eukaryota > Metazoa > Chordata > Amphibia > Anura > Hyperoliidae > Hyperolius > Hyperolius riggenbachi. Next base: position 40,523,776 of record NC_090650.1, on the reverse strand, counting down.
GGCGCTGTGCGCCATTTTTGCCTGTCCCCGTGGCTGGTGATCCCATCGATAATCTGCTGACAGCGAATGAGTGATGTGGCGCCGGTGCAGCACCATGGAGGAGATGCTGTCTTGGAGGAAGCAGAGGGAGGTAAGCATAGTACTAGCATAGCACTATGCAATGCACAGCTTGATGTACTGTATCTCTCCTCTCTGGTCTGGTCCTGTTGTGCTGGTTTTTATTTATTTATTTAAAGCGGTTTTGTTTTTTACTCACTTTAAATACTGTTTTTCCTTTGCTTTCAATATTCACTTAAAACTATTTTCTCTGATTCTAAAACCTTTGCATGTTATTGTCTTAAATTAAACTTAAATGCATTTCCAAATGGGTTTTCTGTACCACCTTGTGTGCAAGCAAAGATAAGCAAGCTCTCTCAGACAGTAAAGGTGACTCTATCATCTTTGGATCTACAGATTGCCTAGCAAGCTCATGTGAACCAGAACTCCTAGGGGTCTGTGAGGCACTGACAGAGATCAAAAAGCCTCCACAAACAGATGATTTGCATATTCAGCAGCGATGCATTGTGGGACACCTCAAAGATCACTCCAAACTGAATAATCACAAATAATTTTAGTTTTAAGAAGGCAAACATCTGTTTTTCATCTTTGGATCTGTCAGCCAAGCAATGTGTCTGCACATTATGCATCTTGGGATACAAGGTGCTGGTCACTTGACTGCCTATATTCTTCTTGTGGTAACACAATACTATGAATTTCTGTTTAGCAGTCAGGCCACACCCCGTCCATCTACCACACCCCCTCCACCTGCCACACAGCCTCTACCGGCCACACCCCCTCCACCTACTACACCCCCTCCACCTACCCCACCCCCTCCATTGGCCACACCCCCTCCACCTACCCCATTTCCAGAGCAAATCTTGTTTGTGCTGCCTAGGCAAGAGCTGAAATTGAAAGGATCGATGGACAGGCAGCGGTGATCCAGACACATCTTCCCTACTCCGCATGGCGTGCCGTCCTCCACGTATCCCAGATCCGTCTCCTCGTCCAGCTTCACATGGCCACCACTGAGAAGACAACACGCATAGAGGAATAAACAGAGTGTGTTAATAATAGGGATGATGATCTTGCATCCTCCATATTCAATATGGCAATAATACATTGATGGTCAGATGATGTCTCACATATAATCCCTACAGTTGTTACTATTGCATGCCATGGCTCGACAGTATATGTGAAATATCTAGCGCTGCTGGGTTCTGAAGGGAACAGCGGGGAAGGTCGTTGTTCACACTCTATCGGCTCCTGTGAAACCCGGCTGTGTGGTGGGCTTTGGCAGAGAAGACAAAAGGCAGAGAGGAGGAGCGTTGCGTAGTGTGACGTTTTCATTTTTGAACAAGCGCAATAAAAATACACACTTACTAGGTGTAGGTTAAAAACAAGCATGCAGTTGGGCGTGAAGCCCCTTCAGTAAGTCCTGGGTAGTTGCAGCCTCAAAACTGCCGTGGCCAAGAGTGGTCAGGTTACCTGACAAAGGCGTGGATACTCTGAAATGTGTTGTGACGCCACCAGCACACGACATTCTAGGGACGGGGCACCCAGGTACCATATCCATCTGCTCCATCAACCACCCCTGGCTGCACCTACCAGGACGTACTGAAGGGCTTCAAGCCCAACTACAAGCTTGTTTTTAACCTACACCCACTAAATGTATTTTTATTGCGCTTGTTCAAAAATAAAACAATTAAAGAGGAACTCCAGCCTAAACAAACATACTGTCATTAAGTTACATTAGTTATGTTATTAAAATAGATAGGTAATACAATCTCTTACCCACACTGTTTTAAAAGAACAGGCAAATGTTTGATTTCATGATGGCAGCCATCTTTTTGGTTGAAAGGAGGTGACAGGGAGCAGGAGACACAGTTCCAACTGTAATGTGTCCTGAGCACCTCTCCCAGTTGCTAGGCAACGTGAATAACAACATAGGAAATCCCATCATGCTCTGCACAGCATCAGGGAAACTTTGGTAAGAAAAACAAAGTTCTGATGCTGTGAAACTGTTAAAGAAACACCAAGCCTTTTCAGTTCTGCTGAGTAGATTTTTAGTCCAGAGGTTCACTTTAAGTCACACTAGGGAGCGCTCCTCCTTTCTGCCTTATATGTATTTTTACAACTTGATCTACAGTATTTGTATGCTTATAAGGTTTTCAATAAAAACTTTAGATACAAAACAAAAAAGAAGAGTTCATAATGAAAAACGTTATGCCTTATTTATACTAATTGTTGATCTGAAAAATAAACAAATAAAGCAAATACTTTAAAGATATTACATTAAAAGCTTAAAGTGAACCAGAGACGAAGCACCCTTGTGTATTTTACCATAGAAATCAGTGGGAACATTAGAGAAAACATTTACCATGCTCTCTGTTCCATCCTCACTGCTAAAAGTGTCTGTTATCTAGCTGAGATAAGAATCCCGGACTGAGCATTGATTCTGGCTTTGCTATAATGACTCAGCTATAATGATTCCTGAGCAAAGCCAGCAGGGGGCAGGCTTGGACTTGAAGACAGCAAAGAACACAGTCTCAGCTATAATTATTCTGTAGCAAAGCCAGACCGACTGCTTAGTCGGGATTCTTATCTTAGAGGTGATAACAGGCAAATTAAACAGAGAACAATGTAACAAAGAGCAGATTAGGTGTTTACTGTCATGTTCCCACTGATTTATAAGGTAAAATACATGAGGTTGCTTCATCTCTGGTTCTCTTTAAGTATACACAGGAATGTAAGACAATGGCACTAACTGTTACACATTTTTTATCCAGTCGTTTTTTTTTTAATTATTTGTGAGTTGCAATTTAGTATTTGGACACAAGATGTCCTCCTCTCCACTAGATTAGGCACCTTGAGAGGAACACCAGGAAATAAAGTTGATGAAGAATTCTGCCAAGTAAAGCAGGTACTGAAGTTTGGGGTACGATATACTCTAACTGAACTTCAGCTAGCAGTGGGGAATGCAGAGGTAGCAGCAGAGATTGGTACAGTGTATTCAAACTCCTGTGAATAGCGGCGATGAATGGGAAAATAGTGCTGAATATCAGTTACAGTGTAGCAGCTATAGTGGTGGAGAATATGGTAATGGAGTACAGCTACTCTGTAGCCGATCCCCGTATAGTAGCGGTGACTACAGTTAGTGGTGGGTGATAGAGGTGGTGGTGAATGATAGAGTTAGGCATAGATGAGGGAAGTTAGCGTTAGGTGTAGTAGGGGTAGGTTAGTATTAGGCAAGTAAAGATTTCTCATAGGAAAGGGAGTATCAGCTACTGATTGGAATGAAGTTCTATCCTAGGTTACAGTTTCTCTTGAATCTATTGATGAACTATGGTAAATTGACAGAGTAGCACCAACTATTGGGACATTATTCTTGGACTTGTGCTTGCATCAGCATGGAGGCATCCACCTAACTAAAGTACGGAGCTCCCTAACACACTTGCTGATTGGCTGTTAGGCTTCGGAGTGCTGGGCCGGACTCCGTATAACAGAAAGTTATGAAGGTTTACCTGCAGTTTAAGAGTCTCCCTTGATTTAAGAGAGATATCGATGTAGCCGTTTCCAGCTCTCCCAGCCTCGGTACACTCGACGTGTCAGTGCACAGCAGATAACCACAAAGAACGTCCCTGTGAAAACAGACAATGTGTAAACCTTGCATCATAGTACACAAAACACATATTTTGATGTCCCAGTTACAATTTTATTTTCAAATATTTGATTGGGTGACGAAAGTTTGAATTGGTAAGTTATTTCTATCCATGTCCCCACTGTGAGGAAAATCCTGTCCCTTCAGTTCCAGTGACACCTAGAGCATCACTATGAGTGGGTGGTCACCTGAACAGGAAGTGAGGTCAGCAATCTTATTACCACAGTCTCTGCCTGCTTTGGAGAAACCGGCCTTCACCTCCTGCCCAGATAAGAGGTGATCAGTTATGGACAATTCACAGGCAAACCAATAACTGATTCAACAATTCACAGAATTGCACTTTTACAGCCTACACAGGAAGAACTGGACAATGATCATGTGATCCTGACCAGCCAGTCAGAGAAGGATAGATTCATCAGGTTACCTCTTTCCCAGGCTTTGCACCTCTGAACCTTAAAAAAACATTCTTCAGGACAGACTGCTCTACCCACCAGGTATATTCTGTAGGGAATAAACTTGGGATGGATTTATACCTCAGAAGCCTATATAGAAGCAGGGGCGTAACTGTAGGGAGCAGTACCTGGAACGGGGGTGGGGGGATAGCTGTTGGGGACCCATCCCTCAACTACAGGGGTCCATCCTTCAGATCAGGTGTTGTGGCCACACTTGTTATGGGGGGTTATGATGGCCACAGTTTTATATAGCCCCTATGCTATAGTGGGCGCTAAGGAGAGACAGGGTTAGGGGTGTGAATGTTTGAGGAGCCCCCCAAGTCATGCAGGGGGCCCCATAATCTGTAGTTACACCTCTTTACAGAAGATATAACAGGAAGTCTAGAGTGAGATGGATATGGCGGCTGCCATAGTTACATTATTTTCTTCGATACCAGTTGACTTGCAGTCCTGCTGATCTTTTTGGCTTCGATAGTGTTGGAAACACATACTTGAAACAAGCATGCGGCTAATCTAGTCAGACTTCAGTCAGAAACATCTGATCTGCATAAAGGGGGATAAGAGGAAGAACTTTAATAAGCACTTGGCAATGCGTTTCATGGGTCTCAGGCCACTTCCTCAGGCTGAATACAGTGCCAGAGTTCTTGAACTCTGGTACTGTATTCAGCCTGAGGAGGTGGGCTGAGACCCATGAAACGCATTGCCAAGTGCTTATTAAAGTTCTATGTCATTATCTGACCTTGACATCATTGAGGTAAGCCACTGGACTAACAATAGGGGAAACCGCGTTCATGGCCGTTTTGGGGGGGCAGGAGGGGTCGCAGCATGAGGGGAGAGCTTTGCACATCAGCGGGGAGGGGGGACAGTCCCCCCCTCACCTCGGGCTCTCCCCTCTGCGCTCCCCTCCTGCATCCATCTAAGTGGCTGCAGCGTCAGCAGCTATAATTACCTCCATTCACCACCGGAGGTCTCCGATCTGCAAGGGCTTCACTTTACTTCCTGTTAAAACAGGAAGTAATGTGAAGCCCTTGCAGATCGGAGACCTGCGGTGGTGAATGGAGACATTTATAGCTGCCACCGCCGCTGCTGCCACTTAGATGGATGAAGGAGGGGAGTGCAGAGTGGTGAGCCTGAGGTGAGGCTGATGTGCAAAACTCTCCGCTCATGTTGCGAACCCTCCTGCCTCTCCCCCCCCCCCCCCCCCCCAAAACGGCCATGCTCAAATTCTTGCAGGGAAGCCCGGGGACTTCTAGTTACGCCCCTGAGGTAAGCCACCTCACCCCTTTTATTTTAACTGTTTTTTAACGCAGTTTTATCTTCATCTGAGAACCTCTTATCCCCTTTTGTGTCACACACCCTCCTTTGGGAGAGGAAGCATTTTTGGGTAGGGCTTTCTACCCCTACAACCATCTAGAGCCATTTTGTAACAAGAGAGCGACCACGTCCAGTTTGACTGGACACCCGTCGGTTTTGTGCATCTCCACCCGCCTGCAACTTCTTTTTGTGACTACCCATTCTTCTCCACCATTTGCTTTAATTGTAACATACTAAGCTATTGGGGATCCCGGTGTCTCTGTGTTTTTTGTTTTCAGATGCCCTACCCACACATCTGATCTGCATGCTTGTTCAGGATCTATGGCTAATAGTATTACAGGCAGTGGATCAGGCAATGTGCATTGTTTAGAAGGAGATATATATGGCAGCCTCCATATCCCTCTCACTTCAGGTTTCCTGTGAAGTTGAGGCAGTCCAGCACCTCCCCTCTATAGTGGGTCTGTACCTGCACAGTGTAAAAACACAATAAATGTAGGCGTGCTGCTTCTTACTGTTTGCTGCACTGTACGAAGATGTCTTTGTTTTTGCCGCAGTTGCCTTTCTCAGTGCCTTCGATGTTCAGCTTTTCATAGCAGTACTTGTCAGCAGCTGCTACCTCTGTAAGACAAAGCAGGTGTTTCATGTAAAAATGACAACATCCTACAAGCAGCAGCCAATCAGGGTAAAGGATATACAGTATATGTCTAATACACAGAACTGCTAGAATTATCAAATCTGTAGTCAGAGCAGAGATGCTGCCTCCGGTGATGGTTCAGGCTGTATATTATATTTAGTTGAATCATGGAATGATTGGTTCCATCTAACAGGGTTAACATTTTTTTTACAGTGACCTGAACTCAGAACTTCCTCTCTGCTCTACAAGATAAGCAACAGCATAATAACCTTTACAGAAAAACATTTCTTTGTTACAGCTGATACAAATCCTGCAATAAATCTGCAGTGTGTCTACTTCCTGCTTGCATGGAAGCAGACATAGGGTTAACATCCTGTGTTTACAAACTAGCTGCTCTGCCGAGACAGCCAGCTGACACAGCTGAGAGATCAAATGACAACTTGTGCTTAGTCACAAATGAGAGGGAATTAGACAGGCTAAAATCTCTAAATATATACAGGGTGCATTTCTCTAGGTTTTCTTCCTGTCCTGTGCAAGGGTTCAAATCCACTTTAAAAGTGCAGTGATTATAGAATTGTAAAGGAATTGTTTGTGTGTGTCATATTTAAGGATTAAGAAGGATTTGCGTGTCTACTTACTGTCGCCCCAGATGTACTTGCACTGCCGGTCTCTGGTTTTACATCTCCCTCCAGAACAGAGACCCTAGAATGACAACCACAGAGGAAATGAGACACAGCAAAGAAAAATGAAAGAGGAAAAAGGAAAGGCCAGGGGAAAAACAACCAAATAGAAGATAATGGTGTAAGGGGTAAGTTAAAGAGAAACTGTAACCAAGAATTGAACTTCATCCCAATCAGTAGCTGATACCCCCTTTCCCATGAGAAATCTTTTCCTTTTCTCAAACGGATCATCACGGGGTTTTGTATGGCTGATTTTGTGGTGAAACCCCTTCCACAGTGTGATGTCAGGACCATGGTTCTGACATCAAGCTGTGGGAGCCTTGTTGTATTGTGGAAAATAACAGCTGTTTCCAACAGCCAAAAATGCAGCATCTCCCTTTCGGTGACATCAACTGCCAGCAGTAAAAATGTCAACATGTGATAAATGTCACAATGTAAATCAGGGAGAGGAAAGACTTCACAATGAGCAAACATTGACTGAATCATTTTTACATAATTAGTGTTAAAATTAAGCACTTTTTTGTTACATTATTTTCAATAATGAAGTTCCGTTCTGTAACGGCAAAAGGTCCCCTGGGGGGTACTAACCTCGGGTGGGGGAAGCCTCCGTATCCTAATGATGCTTCCCACGCCGTCCTCCGTCTCTCGGGGGTCTCGCTGCAGCCCTCCGAGAAAGATGACGTCAATATTTACCTTCCCGGCTCCTGCGCAAGCGCTCTGACGGCTGTCGGCTTCGAAGTAGGCGGAAATACCCGATCGCCGTCGGGTCTGCTCTACTGCGCAGGCGCAAGTTTCCGGCGCCTGCGCAGTAGAGCGGACCCGACTGAGATCGGGTATTTCCATGTAGTTCGGAGAGGAAAGCAGCCACAGCGCCCCTGCTGGAGCCAGCAAAGGTAAATATTGAACTGACAGTCGGGTCTGTCGCCGGCTGTTCGGAGGGCTGCAGCGAGACCCCCGTGGGACAGAGGATGGCGTGGGTAGCCTCATTAGGATCCGGAGGCTTCCCCCACCTGAGGTGAGTACCCCCCCAGGGGATGTTTTTGATGTTACAGAGTCTCTTTAAATAGAAGGAAGAAAACGGAAAAGGATGGGGGGAGGGGGGAGGTTTTCTGAAAAGAGGAAAAAAGAAAAATGTTGAAACAAGAGGTCAAAGAAAAGAGAAAGAAGGGGAGAGAAAGGAGGGCAGGGGAGCAAGGGAGGGATACAAAGAAGAGGGGAGAAAAGGGGTGAAAGGAAAGGTGAAGAAAAAGGAACGGATGGGAAAGGAGGGGCGTGAAAAGAGAGGAGGGGTTAAGGGAATGGAGTGAAAAAAAGAATAGCAGGGTTACAAAGAGGAGAAAAGAGGCAAGAGGATAAGAGAGGGGAGGGGTAGAGGGAAGAGGAATGAAAAAGGGAAAAGAGAGACGAGTAGCAGAGAGGAGAGAGTAAGAAAAGTGGCGGGAAGGCATGGAAGCGGTTGGCATGGGTAATCGGTTGGGAAATCAGAGAAAAAAGGCGAGGAAGGGAGGTGAGAGGAGATTCATGATGGAGAGATAAATACCCTACAAACAAGCTTTTTGTTGGCAATGAGCAAAATCACAAGACACTATGCTTAAAAGGCTTCAAAATATTTATAAACTTATTTTGTTTAATATCTTATGAGATGAACTGTAGAATTACCTCCTGATCTTCGCAGGAATATCCATCCAGTTTATGTATATTTGATGGACACTGAAAGAAAAGTACACTTGAAATCAGAAGAGTTGTATCAGAAGGATTGTCACATATGCTAGTAGTAAACAGTAACTCCACATCTTTAAATGACAACCAAGGTGACATGTGACATGATGAGATAGATGTGTATGTGTACAGTGCCTAGCACACAAATAACTAGGCTGTGCTCCTTTTTTTCTTTCTCTGCCTGAAAGGGTTAAATATCAGGTAAGCAAAGTGGAAGTTTCTGTCCAGGTCAGGACCGAGTCGGACTGGATCAGACTATAGCATAACCCTTACTGATAAGTAACTACAGCCATAAAAGAAACACTTTCCTGTCAGTAAATGACTTCTGAGAGCAGGAAAGAGATAAGAAGGGTCAATAGTTCATAGATTTTAGCTCTGGCATACTTCAATGCAGGTGTCATTAACCAGAGACAATGAAACAGTTAAAACTTAAAAAATAAATTTAAATATAAAATAAAACTGTGGGATATCTAAAAAAGTCATTTTTAGGAGAAGGAGGATAGATACAATTGTTTAACACATCAGTTTATTTTCACCTCGGTTGTCCTTTAAGCTAAATACACACCTCAGATTTGTGCCGCTAGTAAGCTGCAGCCATTTGTTCATGAACCAATCCGAGATACTGTGCAGGCGTGGCCTTGCTTGCACGGGGGCAGAACAGCCACACCCATGCCAGAGGAGAAGCGCAGCCCCGATATCCCGGTGAGCGGAGGGAGGAGCGAAGAGGACCTGGGAAGCCGCTGTATGATTCAGAGGCTTCTCTCTTCTTAGCTAAGTATTTCCTTTATGACCGAAGCTTAGGCTCGGGGTTCACTTTGAAGGGATCCTGAGCGACGGCCAAAAGAAGGAAACTGGATTTACCTGGGGGCTTCCTCCGTGCATGCGCAGGACTCTTACAGCGACCGGCGTGATAATGCGTTGGGTGCATGTGGGGGTACACATGCGCAACTTCACTCGAAGTCTCTGCATTACCGCAGCCGCAGAAGGGGCCAGGAGGATGCCCGGGGCTTTGTGGGCTACGTGGTGCTGGAGGGAGCCCCAGGCAAGTCCAGTTTTCTTTTTTGCCCACCACTCAGGGACCCTTAAAGCAAAACTGAAAATAAACTGATGAAATAAATTATTGTATTTATCGTCCTACTCCTAAATAGGACTGTCCTGGAATCCCAAGGTATATTCTGTATTAGAAGTTAAAGTCTACAAAATCTGCAACTTTTTTCAGCTCCCTTACAGGCAACTACTGAACTGTTGAATTTGCTATCACTTCCCTGCGTTCAGATCTGATTTCTCAGCCACACAGAGACCTACAACTGTAGTTATTGAGAATTGTGCTGCAGAGAAAGAGTAATTTAGAGAGACCTGGGCCCATATGCAATTCACTTTTTTTTCAGCATTATCTCCCAGGAGATAATTTTCAAATGCTCTTTAAAATAACTTTTAAGCATTTTACAATTAAAAAAGGTACTTAAAAGTTGGCAAAAGAGTACTAGCAAAATGTTGTTGAGTATTTTCTTGCTTGCTGGTGAATTAAAAGGCATTCATTTAGGAGAAACCCCCGGAGCAAAAGTTAATTGCATATGGGCTTTTGTCATAAAATGACATTTAAGCCACCAGCAAGCAAGAATACTTAAAATATTTGTGATAGTATCTTTTCAAAAACTTTTTGGTATTTTTTTCAATAGTAAAATGCAGAAAACTCAAAGAGAAGCTGAAAATGATCTCCTAGGAGATAACAGAGGAGGAAAAGTTAATTACATATGGGCCCTGAATTCTTAACCCTTACAGTGAAAATAAGAAAAAAGGAACACAGCCTAGCTCTATGTAGGACTGAGACTGTGTATTCAAATGTTCATCTCGTCATGTCACTTCAGGTACACATTAAAAGAATGGATTTAAAGGTTCACTCAAGAAATATAAACAAAATCTCTCACTTATGAACTTATAAGAGGAAATCCACATCAGCATGAAGAATAGAGATTGGTTATTTACCTGGCTGGTATTTCCTGTGCAGTACTCCGGGATGTCACAGTCATTCACTGCCTCCCGACATAACATTCCTTTGGGGTTAAACTTGAAGAGAAACCAAATGACAGCATAAAATGTTATGAAAAATTCAACTGCTCAATAGTAAATCTGAAGGTATCAATAACTAAACCCTCTCCACAAGAATTACTGTACCCTCATTCTCACCAAACTCCCTTGAAAAGTCACAGTCAAGCATGGCGGTGGAAGTGTTATGGTTTGGGGTTGCACGAGTGCTGCCGGCACTGGAGAGCTACAGATCATTGAGAGAACATGAATGCCAACATGTACTTTGATATACTGAAAGAGTACAGTAACTTTTCCTTTAAAGCTAATGGGAGTCTTTAAAAAACAAAAAAATAAGAAAAAGAAACCAGATACTTACCTAAGGGGAGGGAAGGCTTTGGGTCCTAATGAGCTTCCCTCTCCTCTCCCAATGCCCTCGTTGCAGCGGTAGCTCCTCCGTTTGAATCCCCCGCTGCGGGGGTCACCGGAAGTCATCAGGAGCCGAGTCCTCATGAAGACAGGTGGCTCCATACTGCGCATGGATGAGTGCGCGCGAGAGGGCGCTTTCGCGTATGCAGTGGCCCGTCTTTCGGAGCACTCGGGCTCCCCGAAGACTACTGAAGCCTCCTTTCGGCGGCGGAGAGAGCAGTATTTGACTAATTTAGTCAAATACTGCTAATGGGGGAGCCAGCGCTGGAACAGGCACCAAGAGAGGAGGGGGAAGGGTCATCAGGACCCAGAGCCTTCCCTCTCCTTAGGTAAGTTTCTGGCTTTTTTTTTTCTATTTTAAAGGTTCCCAGTGACTTTCAAAATCAGGAAAAGTGATTAATCCCCCTCCCCCTGAGTATAGCCCCCTCCACAGTAAAAATAGAGAGGAAGTTCTGAGTTTTATTCCACTTCAACCCTTCATATGACTCAAGTTGTGCTGTAGCAGTAGCCGACAGAGGTTACCACGTACTGCTCTCATTAGGGATCAATGATTTCTAACAGACACTTCAGGAACAAGGGTTCATTGTAGTGAGGAGGTATTGTTTGCACAGTTCCCTTTTAATTGGGATCCTTTGTATGGTTTTAATTGGTTTTTAATGCATGATTCATTGCTGGTATATTTACCGTATGAAGAATTGCATTTTATCTCATTTAGGTGGTGCAGTCCCTTCCTTTGCTGAACTTCTGATTGTCTCCTACGTCTCTGCATACCCGCATCAACATGTGACTAGCTCTAGGAATGGCCTGTGTCCCCTGGGTAAGGAGGTGCGGAGAGGGGAACATTGTCACTGCCCCATAGATGCTGCCACAGTTCAAAACAGAGGTGCTGTTTCCACAAGGGCTCTCCGCTGTGCCCGGTTTCTGTGGTGGCTATGGTATAGCAGAGCCAGAACAAGGTCCTCCAGCACCCAAGGCTGAGACACCAAAGTGCGCCCCACCCCAGCCATCACACACACACTGATTCCTATTAGACTAATGCTGGGGATACACGGTACGTTTCTGTACCGTGTATCGACTAGCTGATCCGGCCAGCTGATAATGTTCAGCTGGCCCGATCAAGCTGCTCGACCCCCGCACGCTCGATTCCCGCCGGCGGACAATGGCAGGGAATCGAGCGCTGATAAGGAAGGGCCGGCGGGGACGAGTGGTAATCGATCCACGGGGACGCGGCTGGGGTCGATCTGGCGGGTTATCGGCCGCTGGATCCACCCGTGTATTCCCAGCATTAGAGGCCCCCTAAAGCCCCCAAAACCTTAATCTCTAGTTATCTGGCTTGCAGTCACTGCCATGTATCCCCTTTTCTTATTTCTCTCTGCTTCAAACACAATAGGGGAATGATAGATGAGTGATTTGTGCCCCTCCAACACTGCGCCGAGGCTGGAGCCTCTCTCCCCTCTGCCTCAGCCCAGCCCTGGGCTATGGTATAGCAGAGCGTAGACAGCAGCATCATCACATTCAGCTCTGTAGATTCCCTTGCCTCTCTGTCCCGCTTGCTGTGCCTCAAACAAGCCGGACAGACAGGTAAGGGAATCTCTGAGTGGCACCTGAATTACGTTTAAAATGTGCGACTATAGACATTTTAACATCTATGGTGGTACCCAGGCCAGGCGCAGCATGGGAAGGAGCACACGCTGAAGTGACCTGATTCACATTTTTCAGAGTTCCTTTACTGTGCTTCACTAAGACAGCTGCATATAGTGCAGTTACCTCGCATGAGGTGCAGCACAGCCCATCACTGCACTGTGAGCCTTCTGTTAGCATACACTTCTTGCAGCATTCACCCCCTTCTATGGCACATTCCTGCAGAACGAGAGGAGGACAAACAGATCATATCAGATATCATACCCAGCCGTATACAGACAGTTGCCTACAAATGACTCGACTTACAATGTTTCATACATGCAAAGTTGTCTTGATGTACAACATGTACTGTACTGTTTTTATTATAACATATTTTTGTTGTTACATGTTACTGCATTGTATAAACCATTGTAAGTAGTTGAAAACAAAAGCACAGCGGCACTTGGCCTGTTACAGAACTTGTTTCAGTTACTCCTCCTTGATTTTGCCTGATGTAGCGGGTTATACCTGCAAAACGCGTTGCACATTGGAGTTCTATAATATAGTGATTTTTATTTGAAATCAAACAAATCGAATCTTTTATGGGGAGGTAAGTCCACCACTACCTTCCTTTTTAAACTGCTTTTAGGCTTCTTGCACACAGGGACGTTACAGGCGCACGTTAGTGCAGCCTGTAACGCTCCCCCAACGCACAGCAATGTAACACAAGTGGGCTGGTCACACTGCCCACGTTGCGTTACATTGTAACGCAGCAAAGTGCTGCATGCTGTGCGTTCTCCGTGGCTAAGCCGCATTAGACTGTTTGCACATGCTCAGTCATGTTGGGGAGGAGGAGAGAGCGGCCGGGCACATGGCTAATTAATATTCACTGCACTCAGTGACGTGCAGTGTTTACTTCCTGGAGCGGCCGCTCTGTGCGGCGATTGGCCGGGCAGGACCACGTGATGCCGCATGCGTCCAAGAGTACGCATCATGGCATCACGGACGCCAGAGTGAGCTGCACAACGCGGCTCACTCTGACGTCCACACCAGAGAGCACCAGGCGTTGCGTTAGGGGCACGTTATGTGCCCTATACCGTCCCCTAAACGCAACGTCCTGGTGTGTAACTAGCCTAAGTCTACATAATCTTCTCAGCGCCTCTGTTGTACCACTATTTCATACTGTGTTGCCCCTTTCTTCAGAGAGCGACTTCTTAACCTGAGTGGGGTCAGGTTCATGTTTGCCACCTGCCAATACAGTAGATGCCTGTGTGGTAACCTACCTTTGTGAGTATTATTTACCACAAAAACCTATACCCACATTACTTTGACATACTACACTATTGTGGGCTCTCAAATTCTTCTTTTGGCTTTCTATAAGCTAAAAATACACACAAAAAAACAACAAAAATCAAACAACATTTATATATGTGACAACGATAGTAATTTTGCTATAGGTAGCATTGGTGTCAATTTTTGTTACACAATGACAAAGTGCTTTAATCTTAAGGCTCATTGCTTCATCCGCTAACCCCATAGTTCCCAACTGTGCCTCTTTTGGAGGGACAGTCCCTCTTTGGGAGCCCTGTCCCTCTGTCCCTCTTTCCTCCTTATGTGTCCCTCTTTCAGGACTTTGTCTCTTTGTCTGTCTTTGTTTCTCTGTAAATATATATATATTTCTCTACTAAAAAAAGGTATGTGATTGACTCTAAACTTTATTCCCATCCTTTAAATGTATTTATTGCTAATTTTAAAATGTTAATATGAAGGAAAATGAACCAGGATAGAAAGGACCAGTGTGGTTTGAATTCTAAAACAACATATTTTTCTTATGAAATCTTTATGGTATGTGTAACTAGGGTTGTGACGCGGGCATGATGAGGGGTGTGGGCGTGGTTTAAGTGTCCCTCTTTCTCCTCTCAAAAAGTTGGGAGGTATGGCTAACCCGTATCTCCTTCCCGCAAGTACAGCAACACTGCGCCGAATCTAGACATCTGTCTGTTCATATACGCGCGGCTGAGGATTGCCAGAGGGGCTATCAGTAGAGCTGGCTTTTGTGCAAAGTGGTAGTCAGATTCAGGTGTATGGATGGTTGACATGGAGCGTGTGAAGTGTGTACTGCAATTTGTTAATTGAAAAATCAACAAATGGTGTTCCTTTTTTATATTAATAAATGTTTATATATTTTTACCATGATGGAAATTATGTACTCTCGATAGGCGCAGAAAAAACTATATATTTTTAACTTGGTCAATTGTCGGTGGGGGTGGAGCAAACCCACAATTTTTTCTTGCAGCTAAACATTAATTGAAGAAAAGCGCAACAACTATAAATACTGTTTAGGAGTGATCGACCACTGTTTCATTCAAATAAATGGAATCAGTTTTTAAATTATGGTGATGGCAGTTGACAGCGTTTGTGTAAATGTTGAGATAGACTCTGCCACCTAGTCTTGGACCAAAGTTGGCTGAGCTCACACATTTCATGTCCCTAGTGGCTCAAAACACACCAAAGCACCTGGAAACCGATGCACAACACTTTCCTACTCAATAGTAGAGAAGTGTTTAGCAATAGCTAAACAAGCCGCCATTAGCCGTCCAGCCAGCCTTTTGTGCAGTGGCGTAGCTAAGGCGCTGTAGGCCCTGATGCAAATTTTACAATGGGGCCCCCCAAGCACTCTATACATAACAATTGATACGACGCACCAAAACCTGCCAATGGCAACTACAGTGTCAGAGGTGCAAGAAGGGGATGGGGAGGAGTTTGTTAATGATTACCACTATTCAAAGTATCTATAGAAGTGATTATTATGAGCACAGGACCAATAGAGAGGTAATACTGTAGTTGAGGGAGGGCCCTTCGGGGCCCCTTTGGCCCAAGGGCCCCGATGCGGTCGCAACCTCTGAAACCCCTATTGCTACGCCCCTGCTTTTGTGTGAACCAGCTCATTCTTTCTTCCTGCCCCAAGTCCCTCACGCACCTCGATAGTTCCGCAGTCACATTCCTCACCGATTTCCACAAAGCCATTGCCACACTCGGGAGGATCCAAAAGCTGCAACGATAAAACACAGATCATGATAGTAGTTAATGCAGAACGGTATTTGCGGTGGATGAGGCATTTGCACAGCAGCGCACAGAACTCGTGTCTGGATGGTGACAGCAATAATGCAGAGCTTACAGAGGTAAGAATAAGGTGGGCTACACACTCAGTTCTCCTAAATCTATACTGAACCAAAGCATCAACTCATACTAAACTGTAAGAAAACATTAACAGATAGTTTATAATGAAAATTATTTTATCCTCTATCAGCTATAGTATAGCTATAGTAGAAAGATTTTCGGGAAGGCCGCAAAGGCCCGAGCCTTGGGCAGCTCCACTCAAGAGGGTGGCTGGACATGGAGGAGGGGCTTCTGCATATGGAGGAGGCGGCTGTAAATTGAAAAGAGTGGCTGAAAATGGGCAAATACACATTGAAGAGGGGTGCTCCTGCCCAAGATAGCTGTACATGGAAGAAAAGGGCTGATGTGTATGTATGTTAGATATGGATGAGGGGGCTGCGCATGGAATGTGGAGGCACTGCTGCACAAGGAAAGGGAGCAGGGAAGAAAGTTGGCCTAGGGGCACTAAGAGTATAAGTTCGGTCTTGAGTATAATAAAGCAAAGTGGAAGAGAGAGTAAAGAGAGCAGAGATCCTGCACATCCCTATTGGTTAGTGAAACCATACATACATACACAATATCAATGATTTGATTAAAAAAAAAAAAAACATTTTGCAAGGCATGGGGACTTCACTCCCTGGCCAACCATGTCCTGTAACGGCCTTTGTCCTTCAGTAAACTTTTTCTAACCTTGTTTTGCATTATGCCAGTTTAAGTTTGTATAGGTCCTTTGAAGTTCCTGGCTATCGTACAACAGTTTGGCTTTTAAGAGTTCTGGCAAATGGTTGCCTACAACTGTACCTATGGGTGATACATTGGTTGATAAAGTTATTGGGGCTTGATTCACAAACAAGCGCTATTTGAAAACAATTAGCGGCCGCTATGCAAGCTAAGCTCGCTCCTTGCAGTGTAGCATGCCTTACTTAGTTACACGCATTCCTTTAAATACCGGCCGCTGCTGTGAAATATCCAGACCGGGATACTTCACTAGCACGGCCGCTGCGCAACACAAGAAAGGCACGCTTCGCTGCAAGGAGCGAGAGTAGCCTGCATAGTGGCTGAAAATTGTTTTTAACGAGCTTTGCTGAAGCAGTGCTCGTTTGTGAATCAAACCCTTTAGGTTTTATATGTAGATACGTGCTTTCTTCAATAAAAGCGGTTTAAACAAAAAAATAACTCTATTGGCAAAAATCAATGTGTAACTTTATTAATAACATTAAAAGTTCAAGAAAAAGGGCTCAGCATGCACACCAGACCTATATTAGGTTCCCAGGTGAAAGTAAGAACTCTGGAGCAAGGGTTAGAGAAGAGAGAACAAAAAGATCAAAGTTGCAAAATAATGAGATCAGCGGAGGATGAGGTTACATACTTCTCAGAGGCCTAATATAAAGTGGCAGTGTAAAAGTATACAACAATATATAACACATCAAACAATGCACATAGCCCATGTCTCTATATAGCAGTAGAACAAAGCAAAGAAACATTACTTTGAATAACTGATTGAGATTACTTGCAGTGATTGCAGTGAGAGAGTTATTTACGCCTCTATAGAAAGGGAACCTAAAGTGAGAGGTATATAGAGGTTGCCATATTTATTTGCTTTTAAACAATACCAATTACCTGGCAGTCCTGCTGATCTCTGGCTGCAGTAGTGGCTAAGGCAGGGGATTAGCAGGACAGCCAGGCAATTGGTATTTTTTAAAAGGAAATAAATATGGCAGCCTCCATATACCTCTCAATTCAGGTTCCCTTTAACCTCATCCTGATCTTATTTTACAGTCTTGTTCTTTCTTCTCTACCCCTTGCTTCCAGAACTACTAATTTCATCTTGGAATCATATATACAGTAGGTCGGTTGTGCATTTTTAGCCTTTTCTTGAATGTTAAGTATTTTTAATAAAAGTTAGGTTTTATTCTTTGACAATAAGGTTTTTTTTATGAAATAATTGATCTTGTGCACTACAATTTCCCCGGTAATTTCTATCAGTTGTGTTCAAGTTGGTTAAAAGGTAAAAGGGAAGAGTCTTTCTTTCGAAACGCTAACCACTTGCTGTCCCTATGACTGAAAGTCTATGCACTCTTCTCCCTACAAAATCTTAGATAATACTGTTTATTTATCTCTGACCTGATAACATCACTACAGATTTGTAAAATAATGACAGCAAACCCCTCTCCTCCTCCCAGAAGATTCAATGGCAGAGTTAATTAGTAAATAAGTGTAAAATACACATTCCAGGAGCAGACAGTAGCAGATTGTATACATTACTTAATTGTTACATCTGATACATTCTCAAAACAAATAAACTGTTTAAATAAACAGGAGGGATAGACAAATAAAATGTGTGGGTTTAACGTACAATAGAAATGTTTACGTTAAAGCTATAATGTACGAAAGTGGATAAATTGTGTATTTTTTCACTTTTTTCTTTATTTTCCTTTTAAAATGCATAGAAAATAAGGTAATTACTAATAACGAATATCAGCCACAAAAAAAGCCTTATTTGTCCTAAAAAAACAATATATAGATCATTTAGTTGTGATTATTATTACTAAAGTTATTTGCAAAGTAATCACAGCTGAGCTGAAGTGTGAAAATGAGCAGGGTAGTGAAGTGGCTAAAGGTGCATATACACATGCAATCTGAGCGCAAATTGTGTTGCCTGCCAGGATCGAACTTAACCTTGCAGATGGCACTGTGAGGTGTTGTGTGGCTGGGCAACACATTCTGTCTCTATAGAGGGGGAGGAGGGATGACAATGCATTGGGGTAAAGGAAATTATGGATTTGGTTGCTGAAACCCAAGGTGGGTGGCGGGGGGCAGGGACGGATCTAGACCAAGTTGCCCCAAGTTGCGCCTGGGGCAAGGTCAGGTTTTGGCGCCTAAACTGCCATTCCCCATCCACATTTTGCCGCCTTTTTAAGAATTCAACAAACTGCGCCTGGGGCAAGAGACCCGCTTGCCCCCCCCTAGATCCGTCCCTGGCGGGGGGTTGGGGAATTTAGATTCAGATTTACTTATCCAGCACTTCTTCCAGCACCCTACAGAGTATCAGGTCCCTCACAATCCTCCCGATCAGTGTGCCTCTGTCCGTCTCCAAAAGTTCGTCATTTGCGCATGCCTGGGCCAGGCTGCGCACCTCCTCCTGCGTGCTCATGTGGCCGGGATCATTCTTTCCGGGTGCAGTTTAAAGAGAAACCGTAACCAAGAATTGAACTTCATCCCAATCAGTAGCTGATACCCCCTTTCCCATGAGAAAGCTTTTCCTTTTCACAAATGGATCATCAGGGGGCCTCTGTATGGCTGATATTGTGGTGAAACCCTTCCCACAGTGTGATGTCAGCGCCTCACAGCACTGAGGTGCTGACATCACACTGTAGGATCCTTGTTGCATTGTGGGAAATAACAGCTGTTTCCAACTGCCAAAAAAGCAAGCAGCATCTCCTTCCACTGACATCACCTGCCAGCAGTAAAAATGTCACCATGTGGTAAATGTCAGAATGTAAATCAGGGGGAGGAAAGATTTTACAATGGGCAAACACTGACTAAATCATTTATATATAATTATTGTAAAAATGAAGCACTTTTTATTACAAGTCTTTGTAAACTGCACATGTGCCAAACGCACCCAGTAGCATGATCAAGGATGACTATAGGTGGGAGCGTGAATGCGCAGTAGCCCAGACAGAGTTTCTGAGGGGGCAGCGGCACACTTGGGGGGGGGGGATCAGGAGGACTCCGTGGGACCTGACAGACTGCGGGGAACTGGAAGAAACCCCAGGTAAGTAGAACTCCGCTCCCCCTTGCCTTGAACAGGAGCATAACTACAAATCATGGGGGCCCCAGCAAAATTTTGATGGGCCTTCGAATTGTTATCACCCTTTCTCTTGACTACCCCTGTTGACACACACAGTCTGGGGCCCATCTTACAAGGGTCATAAAACAAGCGTGGGCATCTTAATCTTCACACCCATAACAAGTGTAGTCACAAAAACACCAGATCTGAAGGATGGGCCCCTTTATTGGAGGGAGTGAAGTAGTAGTTGGGCCCCCACAGCTCTGGGCCCCACTGCGGTTGCAGGAGCTGCTCCCCTCTAGGTACGACCCTGCTCGGGTATCTCCAGCATTTTGGATTGTTAGATCATTAAAATGGTACTAAGGAGACACCAGTACTAATGCCAGAGTCTAACCTGCAATCAGCCTCGGGAATCTGGCTCAGTCAGGTTCTTCTGCGCATGTACAGACCTTTGCACATGTGCAGAAGACCCCGACTGACGCGACTGAGCTAGATTCAGGGGCTGGTTGCGGCAGAATGGAGGCACTCGGGAGGACAGAGAGGGACTCAGCGGTGCTTATGGGGCAGGAGGAAGTATCAAATCTTTCTGTATTTGCGTCTCTGGTTTCCTTTAAGTCCACTTCAGGGTCACTTTAAAACACAACATTATTGTGTATAAAATCAACACACGCACCTTTAAGGGCTTATTGAACAGGCAGGCTCCTCCTCCACTATTCAGGAACTCATGGTATTCGTCAACGTCACAGTTGGAAAACTTGCTTGGAAGATAATATCTGTGGAAGAGGATCACACTGTACAATACACCAGGGCCCACATGCAATTCACTTTTTCTCCTGGGTGATATTTTCAAACTTGTCAATAAAATGCCTTTTCAATCATCAGCATCACTACAATGCTTCTCCTTGAGGATCTGCGGTGTAGTGACTCATTTTAGCACTACCCTATGGGGTCACTCTGCCTACCCTATGGGGACACGCTGGCTACCTTATGGGGTCACTCTAGCCACTTTACAGGGGAGGCACTCTGGCTACCTTATGGGAGGAACTCTGGCTAACTTACGGGGGAGGGCACACTGGCTTCCTTATAGAGGCACTTTAGCTACCTTATGGGGGGCACTCTGGCTACCTTATGGGGGCACTCTGGCTACCTTATGGTGGCACTCTGGCTACCTTATGGTGGCACTCTGGCTACCTTATGGTGGCACTCTGGCTACCTTATGGTGGCACTCTGGCTACCTTATGGTGGCACTCTGGCTACCTTACGCGGGAACTCTGGCTACCTTATAGGGGCACTCTGGCTACCGCATCGAAAAAGTCTTTATTCTACATATATTTACTAAAAAAATGCACTGCTCTGTGTTCTGTGTTTGTTTAGGAGATCAACCTGTCTAATAAGTTCTTATCAGCAGCTGTGAATAGACTGCAGAGGAGCTCTGCCCAGGCAGCTCTCCCCATATAGTAAACACTGAGGCTTAACCCTTTCAATGCTCCCTGCAAAAGTGAAATGAGGAAAACTTCATTTTTTAACGATATCCCTAAATTGTAATGAAGATCCCCCCCCCCCTAAAGGTTATCATGCTGTGGCTAAGCTTTTAGGGTAGAGAGGAAGTTCTGAGTTCAGTTCCACTTTAAAAAGGACCTGAACTTTTGCACAGGACAGAAGGAAAACAGAGAAATGCCCACTGTATGTATTTAGAGAGTTTAGCCTGTTTAATTCCCCCTCATCTGTGACTAATCACAAGCTGTAATTTGATCTCTCAGCTGTGTCAGCTGGCTGCCTTGTCAAAGCAGCTAATTTGTAAACACAAGATGTTAACCCTTTGTCTGCTCCATGAAAGCAGGGAGTATTCACACTGCAGATTTATTGCAGGATTTGTATCAGCTGTAAAAAAATTATTTTTATTCAAAGGAATACTGTAGGGGGTCGGGGGAAAATAAATTGAACTTACCCGGGGCTTCTAATGGTCCCCCGCAGACATCCTGTGGCCACGCAGCCACTCCCCAATGCTCCGGCCCCGCCTCCGGTTCACTTCTGGAATTTCAGACTTTAAAGTCTGAAAACCACTGCGCCTGCGTTGCCAAGTCCTCACTCCCGCTGATATCACCAGGAGCGTATTGTGCAGGCCCAGTATGGTCTGCATCTTCGCAGTGCGCTCCTGGTGACATCAGCGGAAGCGAAGAGACGGCAACGCAGGCGCAGTGGTTTTTAGACTTTAAAGTCTGACATTCCAGAAGTGAACTGGAGGCGGGGCCAGAGCATCAGTGAGTGGCTGCGCGGGCACAGGATGTCTGCGGGGGACCATTAGAAGCCCCGGGTAAGTTCAACTCATTTTCCCCCCAAACCCCCCTACAGTATCCCTTTAGGGTATTATGCTGTTGCTTATGTCTTAGAGCAGAGAGGAAGTTCTGAGTTCAGGTCCGCTACAATTAAGATATCTTTTAAAATC